>NC_138291.1:181580000-181780000 GCF_965601325.2 Salmo salar | reverse complement strand
ATTGGTTCTATAACTGATTGGAACATTTTGAGCCAGATTCTAATTGGAATTTCTATTTTAATGTTCCTTTTAATGTAATAGAATGCTCTTCTTGCTTTGTCTCTCAGCTCGTTCACAGCCATGTGAAAGCTTCCTGTGTTAGTGATATTTAGTCCCAGATACGTGTAGTTTTTGGTGTGTTCTAATACAACTGTGTTCAAATAGAATTTATATTTGTCATCCTGATTTCCGGACCTTTTTTGGAATATCATTATATTTGTTTTTTTTAGGTTAACGGTCAGAGCCCAGACAGAACCTGTGGTTAACGGTCAGAGCCCAGGTCTGACAGAACCTGTGGTTAATGGTCAGAGCCCAGGTCTAACAGAACCTGTGGTTAACGGTCAGAGCCCAGGTCTGACAGAACCTGTGGTTAACGGTCAGAGCCCAGGTCTAACAGAACCTGTGGTTAACGGTCAGAGCCCAGGTCTGACAGAACCTGTGGTTAACGGTCAGAGCCCAGGTCTGACAGAACCTGTGGTTAACGGTCAGAGCCCAGGTCTAACAGAACCTGTGGTTAACGGTCAGAGCCCAGGTCTGACAGAACCTGTGGTTAACGGTCAGAGCCCAGGTCTAACAGAACCTGTGGTTAACGGTCAGAGCCCAGGTCTAACAGAACCTGTGGTTAACGGTCAGAGCCCAGACAGAACCTGTGGTTAACGGTCAGAGCCCAGTTCTAACAGAACCTGTGGTTAACGGTCAGAGCCCAGGTCTAACAGAACCTGTGGTTAACGGTCAGAGCCCAGACAGAACCTGTGGTTAACGGTCAGAGCCCAGGTCTAACAGAACCTGTGGTTAACGGTCAGAGCCCAGGTCTGACAGAACCTGTGGTTAACGGTCAGAGCCCAGACAGAACCTGTGGTTAACGGTCAGAGCCCAGGTCTGACAGAACCTGTGGTTAATGGTCAGAGCCCTGGTCTGACAGAACCTGTGGTTAATGGTCAGAGTCCAGGTCTAACAGAACCTGTGGTTAACGGTCAGAGCCCAGGTCTAACAGAACCTGTGGTTAACGGTCAGAGCTCAGACAGAACCTGTGGTTAACGGTCAGAGCCCAGGTCTAACAGAACCTGTGGTTAACGGTCAGAGCCCAGGTCTAACAGAACCTGTGGTTAACGGTCAGAGCCCAGACAGAACCTGTGGTTAACGGTCAGAGCCCAGGTCTGACAGAACCTGTGGTTAACGGTCAGAGCCCAGGTCAGACAGAACCTGTGAAGACGATCTAGGTGCTGCTGTAACCCCTCTTTAGTGGGAGACAACAGCACCAGGTCATCTGTCTACAGCAGACCCTCCTTAGTGGGAGACAGCAGCACCAGGTCATCTGTCTACAGCAGACCCTCCTTAGTGGGAGACAGCAGCACCAGGTCATCTGTCTACAGCAGACCCTCCTTAGTGGGAGACAGCAGCACCAGGTCATCTGTCTACAGCAGACCCTCCTTAGTGGGAGACAGCAGCACCAGGTCATCTGTCTACAGCAGACCCTCCTTAGTGGGAGACAGCAGCACCAGGTCATCTGTCTACAGCAGACCCTCTTTAGTGGGAGACAGCAGCACCAGGTCATCTGTCTACAGCAGACCCTCTTTAGTGGGAGACAGCAGCACCAGGTCATCTGTCTACAGCAGACCCTCCTTAGTGGGAGACAACAGCACCAGGTCATCTGTCTACAGCAGACCCTCTTTAGTGGGAGACTGCAGCACCAGGTCATCTGTCTACAGCAGACCCTCCTTAGTGGGAGACAGCAGCACCAGGTCATCTGTCTACAGCAGACCCTCCTTAGTGGGAGACAGCAGCACCAGGTCATCTGTCTACAGCAGACCCTCCTTAGTGGGAGACAGCAGCACCAGGTCATCTGTCTACAGCAGACCCTCCTTAGTGGGAGACAGCAGCACCAGGTCATCTGTCTACAGCAGACCCTCCTTAGTGGGAGACAGCAGCACCAGGTCATCTACGTACAGCAGACCCTCCTTAGTGGGAGACAGCAGCACCAGGTCATCTGTCTACAGCAGACCCTCCTTAGTGGGAGACAGCAGCACCAGGTCATCTGTCTACAGCAGACCCTCCTTAGTGGGAGACAGCAGCACCAGGTCATCTGTCTACAGCAGACCCTCCTTAGTGGGAGACAGCAGCACCAGGTCATCTGTCTACAGCAGACCCTCTTTAGTGGGAGACAGCAGCACCAGGTCATCTGTCTACAGCAGACCCTCCTTAGTGGGAGACAGCAGCACCAGGTCATCTGTCTACAGCAGACCCTCCTTAGTGGGAGACAGCAGCACCAGGTCATCTGTCTACAGCAGACCCTCCTTAGTGGGAGACAGCAGCACCAGGTCATCTGTCTACAGCAGACCCTCCTTAGTGGGAGACAGCAGCACCAGGTCATCTGTCTACAGCAGACCCTCCTTAGTGGGAGACAGCAGCACCAGGTCATCTGTCTACAGCAGACCCTCTTTAGTGGGAGACAGCAGCACCAGGTCATCTGTCTACAGCAGACCCTCTTTAGTGGGAGACAGCAGCACCAGGTCATCTGTCTACAGCAGACCCTCTTTAGTGGGAGACAGCAGCACCAGGTCATCTGTCTACAGCAGACCCTCCTTAGTGGGAGACAGCAGCACCAGGTCATCTGTCTACAGCAGACCCTCTTTAGTGGGAGACAGCAGCACCAGGTCATCTGTCTACAGCAGACCCTCTTTAGTGGGAGACAGCAGCACCAGGTCATCTGTCTACAGCAGACCCTCCTTAGTGGGAGACAGCAGCACCAGGTCATCTGTCTACAGCAGACCCTCCTTAGTGGGAGACAGCAGCACCAGGTCATCTGTCTACAGCAGACCCTCCTTAGTGGGAGACAGCAGCACCAGGTCATCTGTCTACAGCAGAAACTTGATTTCAGTGTTGTGTAGGGTGAGACCAGGTGCTGCCGATTCTTCTAATGTTTTTGCCAATTCATTAATGTCGATGTTAAATAGTGTTGGACTTATTGGACAGCCCTGTTTCACTCCCCGTCCCTGAGAGAAGAAGTCTGGTTACTTGTTGCCAATTTTAACCACACATTTGTTTTTAGTGTACATTGATTTAATAACATCATATGTTTTCCCTCCAATACCACTTTCTATTAGTTTATGAAAAATACCTTCATGCCAAATTTAATCAAATGCTTTCTTGAAATCTACAAAACATGAGTAGATTTTGCCTTTGTTTTGGTTTACTTGTTTGTCAATTAGAGTGTGGCGGGTGGAAATGTGGTCTGTTGTACGATCATTTTTTAGAAATCCAATCTGGCTTCTGCTCAGGATGTTGTGTTCGTCAAGGAAATGATGTAGTCTGCTATTTATGATACTGCAGAGAATTTTCCCCAAGTTGCTGTTAACGGAAATTCCTCTGTAATTATTTGGGTCAAATTTGTCTCCATTTTTATAGATTGGTGTGATCAATCCCTGGTTCCAAATATGGGGGGAAATACCTGCAGTGAGGATAATGTTGAAGAGTTTGAGTATAGCCAAATTGAATTTGTGGTCTGTATATTTGATCATTTCATTTAAAATACCATCAGCACCACAGGCCTTTTTGGGTTGGAGAGTGCAAAGTTTTTCCAACAATTCTTTTTTTTACATTTTTGTCATTTAGCAGACGCTCTTATCCAGAGCAACTTACAGTAGTGAACGCATACATTTCATACATTATTATTATTTTTTTTTTTTTCCTGTACTGGCCCCCCGTGGGAATCGAACCCACAACCCTGGCGTTGCAAACACCATGCTCTACCAACTGAGCTACAGGGAAGGCTGTAAAAGGGGTATCCACAGGATTCTGATAGTCTTTGACTGCTAATTCAAGGATTTGTAATTTTTCTTGTATATCTTTTTGTTCTGGGCTCTTTGTTATATTGCTGTAGAGGTTTGCAAAGTGATTTCTCCACATATCCCCATTTTGGAGAGCCAATTCCTCCTGACGAGATTTGTTTAATTTATTCCAATTCTCCCAGAAGTGGTTTGATTCTATGGATTCCTCAATTCCATCCAGCTGATTTCTAATGTGCTGTTCCTTTATTGTTCTTAGGGTGTGTTTGTATTGCTTCAGTGTTTCCCCATATTGAAGGCGTATATTTTTGTTGTCCGATTCTCTGTGTTTTTGATTAGATATATTTCTCAACGACTTTCTTAGATTTTTGCAATCATTATCAAACCATTTTTCATTTTCTGTTATTTCTGGTTTGCTCTTATGCTTCTTTAGATTAGTCAAGGAGGCTAATTTATCAAATATAAAGTTTATGATTTTTAACCAGATAAAGAATTCTCCTGTTTTGATCAATTCGATTGAATGAATTAGTTCAGATTTATACCATATTAACATTCCCCCTTGAGTCTCTGCCCTGTCCTGAGTCTCTGCCCTGTCCCGAGTCTCAGCCCTGTCCTGAGTCTCTGCCCTGTCTGATTCCTGTTAATGTAGTGGATGGTAGGGTGATCTCCCTATAACGTAGTGGACAGCCAGTGGAAACATCACCTCTGCACCATGTTTCCTGTAGTACTACAATATCAACATCAGCAATTTCTTTCAGGAAGTCTGGGTTTCTGCTCTTTAGCCCAACAGCAGAGGACTTCAATCCTTGTAAATTCCAACATGCAACGTAAAAAGATTTCAGAACTTTTTTTCTTTACCTTCAAAATGAGACAACAACTCACAATCCAACAAGAACTATTAAAATAGGATTTTTGAATTTCAATTAAATAAAAAAAAAGTATTTTTCAATCTCTCTCTCTCTCTTTCATCTCTCTCTCTCTCTTTCGTCTCTCTCTCTCTCTCTCTCTCTCTCTCTCTCTCTATCGTCTCTCTCTCTCTATCGTCTCTCTCTCTCTCTCTCTTTTGTCTCTCTCTCTCTCTCGCTCATCTCTCTCTCTCTCTCTCTCTCTCTCTCTCTCTCTTTCATCTCTCTCTCTTTCGTCTCTCTCTATGTGCTCTGGAAAGGAGAGAAAAGCTGTCGTTCATTTACAGCCGACTCTCCCTGTCTACCTACTAGTATCTCCTTGTCTACCTACTAGTATCTCCCTGTCTACTAGTATCTCCCTGTCTACCTACTAGTATATCCCTGTCTACCTACTAGTATCTCCCTACCTACTAGTATCTCCCTGTCTACCTACTAGTATCTCCCTGTCTACCTACTAGTATCTCCCTGTCTACCTACTAGTATCTCCCTACCTACTAGTATCTCCCTGTCTACCTACTAGTATCTCCCTACCTACTAGTATCTCCCTGTCTACCTACTAATATCTCCCTGTCTACCTACTAGTATCTCCCTGCCTACCTACTAATATCTCCCTGCCTACCTACTAATATCTCCCTGTCTACCTACTAATATCTCCCTGTCTACCTACTAATATCTCCCTGTCTACCTACTAGTATCTCCCTACCTACTAGTATCTCCCTGCCTACCTACTAATATCTCCCTGCCTACCTACTAATATCTCCCTGTCTACCTACTAGTATCTCCCTACCTACTAGTATCTCCCTGTCTACCTACTAGTATCTCCCTACCTACTAGTATCTCCCTACCTACTAGTATCTCCCTGTCTACCTACTAGTATCTCCCTGTCTACCTACTAATATCTCCCTGTCTACCTACTAGTATCTCCCTGCCTACCTACTAATATCTCCCTGCCTACCTACTAATATCTCCCTGTCTACCTACTAATATCTCCCTGTCTACCTACTAGTATCTCCCTACCTACTAGTATCTCCTTGTCTACCTACTAGTATCTCCCTACCTACTAGTATCTCCCTGTCTACCTACTAGTATCTCCCTGTCTACTTACTAGTATCTCCCTGTCTACCTAGTAGTATCTCCCTACCTACCTACTAGTATCTCCCTGTCTACCTACTAGTATCTCCCTGTCTACCTACTAGTATCTCCCTACCTACTACTATCTCCCTGTCTACCTACTAGTATCTCCCTGTCTACCTACTAGTATCTCCCTACCTACTACTATCTCCCTGTCTACCTACTAGTATCTCCCTGTCTACCTACTATTATCTCCCTGTCTACCTACTAGTATCTCCCTGCCTACTAGTATCTCCTTGTCTACCTACTAGTATCTCCCTGTCTACCTACTAGTATCTCCATACCTACTACTATCTCCCTGTCTACCTACTAGTATCTCCCTGTCTACCTACTAGTATCTCCCTACCTACTACTATCTCCCTGTCTACCTACTAGTATCTCCCTGTCTACCTACTAGTATCTCCCTACCTACTAGTATCTCCCTACCTACTAGTATCTCCCTGTCTACCTACTAGTATCTCCCTGTCTACTAGTATCTCCCTGTCTACCTACTAGTATATCCCTGTCTACCTACTAGTATCTCCCTACCTACTAGTATCTCCCTGTCTACCTACTAGTATCTCCCTGTCTACCTACTAGTATCTCCCTGTCTACCTACTAGTATCTCCCTACCTACTAGTATCTCCCTGTCTACCTACTAGTATCTCCCTACCTACTAGTATCTCCCTGTCTACCTACTAGTATCTCCCTGTCTACCTACTAATATCTCCCTGTCTACCTACTAGTATCTCCCTGCCTACCTACTAATATCTCCCTGCCTACCTACTAATATCTCCCTGTCTACCTACTAATATCTCCCTGTCTACCTACTAATATCTCCCTGTCTACCTACTAGTATCTCCCTACCTACTAGTATCTCCCTGCCTACCTACTAATATCTCCCTGCCTACCTACTAATATCTCCCTGTCTACCTACTAGTATCTCCCTACCTACTAGTATCTCCTTGTCTACCTACTAGTATCTCCCTACCTACTAGTATCTCCCTGTCTACCTACTAGTATCTCCCTGTCTACCTACTAGTATCTCCCTGTCTACCTACTAATATCTCCCTGTCTACCTACTAGTATCTCCCTGCCTACCTACTAATATCTCCCTGCCTACCTACTAATATCTCCCTGTCTACCTACTAATATCTCCCTGTCTACCTACTAGTATCTCCCTGTCTACCTACTAATATCTCCCTGTCTACCTACTAGTATCTCCCTGCCTACCTACTAATATCTCCCTGCCTACCTACTAATATCTCCCTGTCTACCTACTAATATCTCCCTGTCTACCTACTAATATCTCCCTGTCTACCTACTAGTATCTCCCTACCTACTAGTATCTCCCTGCCTACCTACTAATATCTCCCTGCCTACCTACTAATATCTCCCTGTCTACCTACTAGTATCTCCCTACCTACTAGTATCTCCTTGTCTACCTACTAGTATCTCCCTACCTACTAGTATCTCCCTGTCTACCTACTAGTATCTCCCTGTCTACCTACTAGTATCTCCCTGTCTACCTACTAATATCTCCCTGTCTACCTACTAGTATCTCCCTGCCTACCTACTAATATCTCCCTGCCTACCTACTAATATCTCCCTGTCTACCTACTAATATCTCCCTGTCTACCTACTAGTATCTCCCTACCTACTAGTATCTCCCTGTCTACCTACTAATATCTCCCTGTCTACCTACTAGTATCTCCCTGCCTACCTACTAATATCTCCCTGCCTACCTACTAATATCTCCCTGTCTACCTACTAATATCTCCCTGTCTACCTACTAATATCTCCCTGTCTACCTACTAGTATCTCCCTACCTACTAGTATCTCCCTGCCTACCTACTAATATCTCCCTGCCTACCTACTAATATCTCCCTGTCTACCTACTAGTATCTCCCTACCTACTAGTATCTCCTTGTCTACCTACTAGTATCTCCCTACCTACTAGTATCTCCCTGTCTACCTACTAGTATCTCCCTGTCTACCTACTAGTATCTCCCTGTCTACCTACTAATATCTCCCTGTCTACCTACTAGTATCTCCCTGCCTACCTACTAATATCTCCCTGCCTACCTACTAATATCTCCCTGTCTACCTACTAATATCTCCCTGTCTACCTACTAGTATCTCCCTACCTACTAGTATCTCCTTGTCTACCTACTAGTATCTCCCTACCTACTAGTATCTCCCTGTCTACCTACTAGTATCTCCCTGTCTACCTACTAGTATCTCCCTGTCTACCTACTAGTATCTCCCTGTCTACCTACTAGTATCTCCCTGTCTACCTACTAGTATTTCCCTGTCTACCTAGTAGTATCTCCCTACCTACTACTATCTCCCTGTCTACCTACTAGTATCTCCCTGTCTACCTACTAGTATCTCCCTACCTACTACTATCTCCCTGTCTACCTACTAGTATCTCCCTGTCTACCTACTATTATCTCCCTGTCTACCTACTAGTATCTCCCTGCCTACTAGTATCTCCTTGTCTACCTACTAGTATCTCCCTGTCTACCTACTAGTATCTCCCTACCTACTACTATCTCCCTGTCTACCTACTAGTATCTCCCTGTCTACCTACTAGTATCTCCCTACCTACTACTATCTCCCTGTCTACCTACTAGTATCTCCCTGTCTACCTACTAGTATCTCCCTACCTACTAGTATCTCCCTACCTACTAGTATCTCCCTGTCTACCTACTAGTATCTCCTTGTCTACCTACTAGTATCTCCCTACCTACTACTATCTCCCTGTCTACCTACTAGTATCTCCCTGTCTACCTACTAGTATCTCCCTACCTACTACTATCTCCCTGTCTACCTACTATCTCCCTGTCTACCTACTATCTCCCTGTCTACCTACTATCTCCCTACCTACTAATATCTCCCTACCTACTAGTATCTCCCTGTCTACCTACTAGTATCTCCCTGTCTACCTACTATTATCTCCCTGTCTACCTACTAGTATCTCCCTACCTACTAGTATCTCCCTACCTACTACTATCTCCCTGTCTACCTACTAGTATCTCCCTGTCTACCTACTAGTATCTCCCTACCTACTACTATCTCCCTGTCTACCTACTATCTCCCTGTCTACCTACTATCTCCCTACCTACTAGTATCTCCCTACCTACTAGTATCTCCCTACCTACTAGTATCTCCCTGTCTACCTACTAGTATCTCCCTGTCTACCTACTAGTATCTCCCTGTCTACCTACTAGTATCTCCCTGTCTACCTACTAGTATCTAGCCAGCTCCTCTGGTCTGTTTAATCAGACACAGTCTTTGTAAATGTGACATGATTCTCTGCCTGTGGATGAAGAACACACACACTAGCATCAAATCAAATGTATTTTATAAATCCCTTCTTACATCAGCAGATGTCACAAAGTGCTAATACAGAAACCCAGCCTAAAACCCCCAAACAGCAAGCAGTGCAGGTGTAGAACCATGGTGGCTAGGAAAGACTCCCTAGAAAGGCAGGAACCTAGGAAGAAACCTAGAGAGGAACCAGGCTCTGAGGGGTGGCCAGTCCTCATCTGGCTGTGCCGGGTAGAGAGGAACCAGGCTCTGAGGGGTGGCCAGTCCTCTTCTGGCTGTGCCGGGTAGAGAGGAACCAGGCTCTGAGGGGTGGCCAGTCCTCATCTGGCTGTGCCGGGTAGAGAGGAACCAGGCTCTGAGGGGTGACCAGTCCTCTTCTGGCTGTGCCGGGTAGAGAGGAACCAGGCTCTGAGGGGTGACCAGTCCTCTTCTGGCTGTGCCGGGTAGAGAGGAACCAGGCTCTGAGGGGTGACCAGTCCTCTTCTGGCTGTGCCGGGTAGAGAGGAACCAGGCTCTGAGGGGTGGCCAGTCCTCTTCTGGCTGTGCCGGGTAGAGAGGAACCAGGCTCTGAGGGGTGGCCAGTCCTCTACTGGCTGTACTGGGTAGACCAGAGGAACCAGGCTCTGAGGGGTGGCCAGTCCTCTACTGGCTGTACTGGGTAAACCAGAGGAACCAGGCTCTGAGGGGTGGCCAGTCCTCTACTGGCTGTACTGGGTAGTGGTACCATGTGTTGCACAGATACCAACATCCTCAATATCATGTAGTTGGCAATGATACAGATTACTGTACTGTATGTACAGTATATAATGTCTCAGATTACAATTAATGTGTCACAAGATTCATAGTGGAGAGAAGACCAAGGCGCAGCGGGAATGTGGACACTCATGTTTATTGATAAAAAAACAAGTGAAGTATCCACTGGAAAAAAAACCCAAAAACCAATACTCACAACGGCAACAGTGTGGCAGGCTAAACAAGCAGTGATCACAAACAACTACCCACAATCTCAAAGAAAAACACACCCTTCTATATAGGACTCCCAATCAAAGGCAACTCAACACACCTGCCTTCAATTGGGAGTCCCATCCCCAACACAAACCCTTAACATACCAACAACCTGCCACATCCTGACCACAACTGATACAATACCTCCCTCTGCTGGTCAGGATGTGACATAATGTCATATCTGATGCTACCTTTAGTGCTGCAAATAAGGATCCGGAATTATTTTCCAGCTTGTCTTTTGTGTCCAATATCTGATACTTATCTGTTCAATACCTGATACTTATCTGTTCAATACCTGATACTTATCTGTTCAATACCTAATACTTATCTGTTCAATACCTGATACTTATCTGTTCAATACCTGATACTTATCTGTTCAATATCTGATACTTATCTGTTCAATACCTGATACTTATCTGTTCAATACCTGATACTTATCTGTTCAATACCTAATACTTATCTGTTCAATATCTGATACTTATCTGTTCAATATCTGATACTTATCTGTTCAATATCCAATATGTATCTGTTCAATACTTAATACTTATCTGTTCAATGTCTGTCTGTCTGTCTGTCTGTCTGTCTGTCTGTCTGTCTGTCTGTCTGTCTGTCTGTCTGTCTGTCTGTCTGTCTGTCTGTCTGTCTGTCTGTCTGTCTGTCTGTCTGTCTGTCTTAGGTGATGCCCTAGACATAGCAGACCTGACGTTGGTGAACCCTGACCCCATGGTGACATCATCCGACTCCTCCCTCCACTGCGTCAGTAGTGATTGGACCTCCCGGCCAGACAGTACCACCTCCAGCTCCAGCAGTATCCTGGGTATGGGATGGGACTTTCACACAAGATTAACACATTACGTTTGCAATTCTAACACCTTCCACGGCACGTGAAATGTCTTTAAAATCTGTTTCCAATACATTTGAATTGATCTAGGAATTTAGAAATGCACTACAAACTAGCTTTTCAGGTAAACTTGTGAAAGCAAACAGCAAAGACAAGGTAGAATGCATTTTTAACATGTCATCATACATTTTGTGTTACAATAAAGTGATTATTGTGTAATTCTTGTATTTCCAACAGTTTTTTTTTTAAACGTGCACATTTCCGTTAGGTATGGGTCGTGACTTCCCTCTGACCCACCCCCAGAGGCTGCCCGTCGGTCCCGATACAGCCTACCACCATGCCTCCAAGATCGAATGGAAGACTCGCAGTGATATCTTTGGAGAATTCTACTGCAGGGCCAGAAAGAGTGACACAAATCAGATATACACATACAAGATGCTGAATGAAGGTGATAACGCATTGATATTGTGTTCTAGCGTGTACAGTTCTATTCTATTGTTTTGAGGCTTTCCTGTTTGGGTCCCTGTGTGGTGTATGGTCGTTGCTAGGAGACCACTGTTTGGTTCCCTGTGTGGTGTATGGTTGTTGCTAGGAGACCATTGTTTGGTTCCCTGTGTGGTGAATGGTTGTTGCTAGGAGACCACTGTTTGATGTATGGTTGTTGCTAGGAGACCACTGTTTGGGTCCCTGTGTGGTGTATGGTTGTTGCTAGGAGACCACTGTTTGTGTCCCTGTGTGGTGTATGGTTGTTGCTAGGAGACCACTGTTTGGGTCCCTGTGTGGTGTATGGTTGTTGCTAGGAGACCACTGTTTGGGTCCCTGTGTGGTGTGTGGTTGTTGCTAGGAGACCACTGTTTGGTTCCCTGTGTGGTGTATGGTTGTTGCTAGGAGACCACTGTTTGGTTCCCTATGTGGTGTATGGTTGTTGCTAGGAGACCACTGTTTGGTTCCCTGTGTGGTGTATGGTTGTTGCTAGGAGACCACTGTTTGGTTCCCTGTGTGGTGTATGGTTGTTGCTAGGAGACCACTGTTTGGGTCCCTGTGTGGTGTTTTGTTGTTGCTAGGAGACCACTGTTTGGGTCCCTGTGTGGTGTATGGTTGTTGCTAGGAGACCACTGTTTGGGTCCCTGGGTGCAGGGTGCACACTACTGTCATTGCAAGATGCTACTAAATGAAACATTAACAACTCATAGACAATGAGGATAAATACTGTTATTCTGACTCTAATGAAACATTAAATACTGTTATTCTGACTCTAATGAAACATTAAATACTGTTATTCTGACTCCCTAATGAAACACTACCAATACCAACCTGACAGACAGACAGACAGACAGACAGACAGACAGACAGACAGACAGACAGACAGACAGACAGGGAGTTGATTGCTGGAAGGTGAACATTGGATTTGACTTCCAGTCAAAGTGTTTGTTTGCCGGATGCATTCCTTACTGGACCCTAAGTCACACTGCAAAGTCACTGCAAAACTGTGCCCCCATTCACCTTGTGCCTGTCTAGTTTCTGCTACCCACCACTGAGAGTAAAGTTGTCTACCCACCACTGAGAGTAAAGTTGTCTACCCACCACTGAGAGTAAAGTTGTCTACCCACCACTGAGAGTAAAGTTATCTACTCACCACTGAGAGTAATGTTGTCTACCCACCACTGAGAGTAATGTTGTCTACCCACCACTGAGAGTAATGTTGTCTACCCACCACTGAGAGTAAAGTTGTCTACCCACCACTGAGAGTAAAGTTGTCTACCCACCACTGAGAGTAAAGTTGTCTACCCACCACTGAGAGTAAAGTTGTCTACTCACCACTGAGAGTAAAGTTATCTACTCACCACTGAGAGTAATGTTGTCTACCCACCACTGAGAGTAATGTTGTCTACCCACCACTGAGAGTAATGTTGTCTAGCCACCACTGAGAGTAAAGTTGTCTACCCACCACTGAGAGTAAAGTTGTCTACCCACCACTGAGAGTAAAGTTGTCTACCCACCACTGAGAGTAAAGTTGTCTACTCACCACTGAGAGTAAAGTTATCTACCCACCACTGAGAGTAATGTTGTCTACCCACCACTGAGAGTAAAGTTATCTACCCACCACTGAGAGTAAAGTTATCTACCCACCACTGAGAGTAAAGTTATCTACCCACCACTGAGAGTAAAATTGTCTACTCACCACTGAGAGTAAAATTGTCTACTCACCACTGAGAGTAAAGTTGTCTACCCACCACTGAGAGTAAAGTTGTCTACCCACCACTGAGAGTAAAGTTGTCTACCCACCACTGAGAGTAAAGTTGTCTACCCACCACTGAGAGTAAAGTTGTCTACCCACCACTGAGAGTAAAGTTGTCTACCCACCACTGAGAGTAATGTTGTGTTTGTGTTTGCCTCCCCAGCCACATTCCTACCAAAGTCGCTAACCATCACAGTCAGTATAGGAGAAGATGTCGACATCTGTTTCACTCGCAGGAAAGTGTTCGCAGAGGACGCAGTCATCTATAAAAATGGTAAACCTTACAGTATGTAAATAGTTATATCGTTTGTTTTGGCTTGTTTGTTTGTATAAAAGTGTGTTTTGTTTTGTTTGTATTGTCATGGTTACTGATATCTCTCTGTAACGTGATCCTCCAATATACACTAACCGGTCAGTTTATTATGTACACCTGTCTAGTACCGTGTCGGAGCCCCCTTTGCCTCCAGATCTCTTCGGGACATGGATTCTATCAGGTGTCAGAAATGTTCCACAGGGATGTTGGTCCGTGCTGATGCCATGGCATCACGCAGTTGCTCCAGAATGGATGGCAGTCCTTCCAAACTGCGAACAGCCCGTTCCATCTCATCCCAAAGATACTCTATTGGTCAAAGACAATGTTCAGATATGTTGTGGCGTTCAATCGTTGCTCAATTGGTATCGTGGGACCTAAAGCGTGCCAGGAAATCATTCTCCACACTAGTATACCACCGCTACCAGCCAGTACCGTTGACACCAGACAGGATAGGGCCATGGACTCATGCTGCTTACGACTCTGCCATTAGCATGACGCAAGGACAATCAGGAACCAGGATTCGTCGGACCAGGCAATGTTTTTCCACTCCTCTATTGTCCAGTGTTGGTGATGGTGTACCCACTGAAGCCTCTTCTTCTTGTTTTTAGCTGATAGGAGTGGAACCCGGTGTGGTCGTCTGCTGCAATAGCCAATCTGAGACAAGGACCAACGAGTTGTGTGTTCAGAGATGTCGTTCTGCTCACCGCTGTTGTACTGCGCTGTTATTGGTCTGTTTGCAGCCAGCCTGTTAGATTGCACCATTCTAGCCATTCTCATTGGACCTCTCATCAATGAGCTGTTTTTTGTTTGTCGCACCATTCTCGGTAAACCCTAGACCAGGGATCATGAACTAGATTCAGCCGCAGCCGATTTCTTGAGCGGATGTTCGGGGGTCCCGGAACATAATTAAAAATAATTTGTAGACTGCAAATTGACCGCAAGTCTCACACTCTGACCTAAGAGAGCTGTGTTTTCTCTGTTTAGCTAGGCCAGGGTGTGATAGGTGGGTGGGCATTCTATGTTTTGTTTTCTATGTTTTGGCCAGGTATGGTTTCCAATCAGAGGCAGCTGTCTATCGTTGTCTCTGATTAGGAACCATACTTAGGCAGCCTGTTTTTCCTTTGGGTTTTGTGGGTAGTTGCTTTCTGTTTAGTTGTGAGTACCTGACAGAACTGTCGGCTGTAATTTTTTGTTTAATTTGTACAGTGTTGATTTTTGTCGCATTAAATTACAAGATGAACATATTCCACGCTGCACCTTGGTCTGCTCATTTCGGCGCCTGTGACAGCAAGAAGCCCAAACAGATGTAATATTTCACTAAAACATAATAATTTCAAACCTTGCTTACACATCTCTCTATTAATCTTGGGAACAGATTTCCAAAATGAAAGTCACATGGAGCTGATTTCCTGGTGTTTATGAAAGTCACACGGAGCTGATTTCCTGGTGTTTATGAAAGTCACATGGAGCTGATTTCCTGGTGTTTTTGCAATCTTTTATGTCCAATATGTTTAACAGCTGCGGAACAATCAATCAGAAATGGACAGTAGTAAAGATTCAAGTAGGCATAATTCATTTAAACCGTCTTCATTTTAATTAGATTACTAACAACAAGACGGCTTTGTGTTGGAGCATATTTCTTCCTGTTTAACAAATAAGAGGTAGTCCTTTCTGTTTGACAGATTACATTAGGCTATACTGACTGACTGACTGGCTGACTGACTGACTGACTGACTGACTGACTGGCTGACTGGCTGACTGACTGACTGACTGACTGACTGACTGACTGACCATTAACCTCTAGCTGACTGACTGACTGACTGACTGACTGACTGACTGGCTGACTGACTGACTGACTGACTGACTGACTGGCTGACTGGCTGACTGACTGACTGACTGACTGACTGACTGACCATTAACCTCTAGCTGACTGACTGACTGACTGACTGACTGACTGACTGGCTGACTGACTGACTGACTGACTGACTGGCTGACTGACTGACTGACTGACTGACTGACTGACTCACTGACTTACTGACTGACTCACTCACTGACTGACTGACTGACTGACTGACTGACTGACTGACCATTAACCTCTAGCTGACTGACTGACTTACTGACTGACTGACTGACTGACCATTAACCTCTAGCTGACTGACTGACTGACTGACTGACTGACTCACTGACTGACTGACTGACTGACTTACTTACTTACTTATTTACTTACTTTATTGTCCCCATGGGGACATTTTGTTGCAGTGTCATGTACACGTTTAAGGTGCCGTTTAAATGCAAAACAAAATTGACAATACAACTTTCATAACAGTTACATATTACAATTTTTTTTTTTTTAAAGACTAGCCTGCTGGCCTTACTGGGTGGATAGGAACATTAGCCTGCTGGCCTTACTGAGTGGTTAGGAACATTAGCCTGCTGGCCTTACTGGGTGGATAGGAACATTAGCCTGTTAGCCTTACTGGGTCTATAGACACATTAGCCTGTTAGCCTTACTGGGTGGTTAGGAACATTAGCCTGCTGGCCTTACTGGGTGGATAGGAACATTAGCCTGCTGGCCTTACTGGGTCTATAGACACATTAGCCTGCTGGCCTTACTGGGTCTATAGGAACATTAGCCTGCTGGCCTTACTGGGTCTATAGGAACATTAGCCTGCTGGCCTTACTGGGTCTATAGGAACATTAGCCTGCTGGTTTTACTGGGTCTATAGACACATTAGCCTGCTGGCCTTACTGGGTCTATAGGAACATTAGCCTGCTGGCCTTACTGGGTCTATAGGAACATTAGCCTGCTGGCCTTACTGGGTCTATAGGAACATTAGCCTGCTGGTTTTACTGGGTCTATAGACACATTAGCCTGCTGGCCTTACTGGGTGGATAGGAACATTAGCCTGTTAGCCTTACTGGGTGGATAGGAACATTAGCCTGCTGGCCTTACTGAGTGGATAGGAACATTAGCCTGCTGGCCTTACTGGGTGGATAGGAACATTAGCCTGTTAGCCTTACTGAGTGGATAGGAACATTAGCCTGTTAGCCTTACTGGGTCTATAGGAACATTAGCCTGTTAGCCTTACTGGGTCTATAGGAACATTAGCCTGTTAGCCTTACTGGGTCTATAGACACATTAGCCTGCTGGCCTTACTGGGTCTATAGGAACATTAGCCTGCTGGCCTTACTGAGTGGATAGGAACATTAGCCTGCTGGCCTTACTGGGTGGATAGGAACATTAGCCTGCTGGTCTTACTGGGTCTATAGGAACATTAGCCTGCTGGCCTTACTGAGTCGATAGGAACATTATTCTGCTGGCCTTACTGGGTGGATAGGAACATTAGCCTGCTAGCCTTACTGGGTCTATAGGAACATTATTCTGCTGGCCTTACTGGGTCAATTGGAACATGACCTTAAAGATCTCATCCAGGCCTGTCTGTTTGACTCCAAGTACCTTGCTGAGGGCCCTGACCTTAAAGATATCATCAAAGCCTGACTCCAAGTACCTTGGGGAGGAACCTGACCTTAAAGATCTCATCCAGGCCTGTCTGTTTGACTCCAAGTACCTTGCTTGCTGTGGTGATAATCCTTCTCAGCATATTTCTCTGGCTGACAGTGGCATTGCCAAACCAACAAACATTACAAAAAGTTAAAATACTCTCAATGAAAGATTAGATAAAATAGAGGAGAGCCTGTGGTGGAGTGGGGACGAAACACATCTCTGAGGAGAGCCTGTGTTGGTGGTGGAGTGGGGACGAAACACATCGCTGAGGAGAGACTGTGTTGGTGTTGCGTATGTCCGACACGTGGGGACCTATTTTGACTCGCTGTGAGCGTTGGAAGTCCCACATCCACAAAACCAGCCCCCCATCTAAGGACAAGTCCCGAATGAGTCTCTGTGCCAGAATGTAGGGCTGGATTGTGTTGAAGGCAGAAGAAAAGTCAACAAACAGAACACTAACATGGGATTTGGCTCCTTCTAGATGTCTATAGACCATGTTGAGGAGAGTACACGCTCTAGATGTCTATAGACCATGTTGAGGAGAGTACACCCTCTAGATGTCTATAGACCATGTTGAGGAGAGTACACCCTCTAGATGTCTATAGACCATGTTGAGGAGGGTACACCCTCTAGATGTCTATAGACCATGTTGAGGAGGGTACACCCTCTAGATGTCTATAGACCATGTTGAGGAGAGTACACCCTCTAGATGTCTATAGACCATGTTGAGGAGAGTACACGCTCTAGATGTCTATAGACCATGTTGAGGAGAGTACACCCTCTAGATGTCTATAGACCATGTTGAGGAGGATAAACCCTCTAGATGTCTATAGACCATGTTGAGGAGAGTACACCCTCTAGATGTCTATAGACCATGTTGAGGAGGGTACACCCTCTAGATATCTATAGACCATGTTGAGGAGAGTACACCCTCTAGATGTCTATAGACCATGTTGAGGAGAGTACACCCTCTAGATGTCTATAGACCATGTTGAGGAGAGTACACCCTCTAGATGTCTGTAGACCATGTTGAGGAGAGTACATCCTCTAGATGTCTATAGACCATGTTGAGGAGAGTACACCCTCTAGATGTCTGTAGACCATGTTGAGGAGAGCACACCCTCTAGATGTCTATAGACCATGTTGAGGAGAGTACACCCTCTAGATGTCTATAGACCATGTTGAGGAGAGTACACCCTCTAGATGTCTGTAGACCATGTTGCCATGTTGAGGAGAGTACACCCTCTAGATGTCTATAGACCATGTTGAGGAGAGTACACGCTCTAGATGTCTATAGACCATGTTGAGGAGAGTACACCCTCTAGATGTCTGTAGACCATGTTAAGGAGGGTAAGAATGGCATCCTCAACTCCTCTGCTAGGCTGATAGGCAAACTGAAATGAGTCGAGAAGCTTCTGGGTGAAGCTGAGAATATGACTTTTCACAGGTTTCTCAAGGCATTTCATTACTAAGGATGTCAAGGCGACAGGGCCGTAGTCATTCAGCACAGAGGGATTAGATGCTTTAGGAATTGGTATAATTATTGAGTTTTCCCACAATACTGGCACGTGTTGCTGGTCGAGCGAGGATTGGAAAATGTCTATAAAAACACCAGTCAATTGTTCAGCGCAGTGCTTTAACACATGTCCACTTATTTTGTCTGGGCCTGGGCTTTTGTATATGTTTCATCCAACAGAACAACTTTAAAACATCAGACTGTTTAACAACAACTCTCTCAAACATTTGTAATGATGCTTCCATTTGTTTTACCTCCGACACAAAAGTTGTCTGATTCAAATCTTGAGAAGAAAACATTCAGTTCATTAGCCATGTTCTGGTCCTCTCCACCCTTGCGTTTCCTGCGGAGAGGGTCCTCTCCACCCTTGCGTTTCCTGCGGAGAGGGTCCTCTCCACCCTTGCGTTTCCTGAGGAGAGGGTCCTTTCCACCCTTGCGTTTCCTGCGGAGAGGGTCCTCTCCACCCTTGCGTTTCCTGAGGAGAGGGTCCTCTCCACCCTTGCGTTTCCTGAGGAGAGGGTCCTTTCCACCCTTGCGTTTCCTGAGGAGAGGGTCCTCTCCACCCTTGCGTTTCCTGAGGAGAGGGTCCTCTCCACCCTTGCGTTTCCTGCGGAGAGGGTCCTCTCCACCCTTGCGTTTCCTGAGGAGAGGGTCCTTTCCACCCTTTGCTTGTATGCCTCCTTGTCCACCGGTATCTGTCTCTTGATCCCATATTGTACATCTCTTAAAGCCTGTCTATCACCCTCAGCATAAACTGCCTGATATTTTAGATGTTTTGATACCCAAGGCTTATTGTTAGGGAAGATTTTACAGGTTTTAGTTGGCACAACTGACTCAACACAGAAGTTTACAGTCTGAAACAACATCTGTGAGTTCATCAAGATCAGAGCTGCTGTCCGCAAATACCTCCCACACAGTACAGTCAAAACACCCCTGGACACCAGATACCTCCCACATAGTAGAGTCAAAACACCAAATACCTCCCACATAGTACAGTCGAAACACCAAATACCTCCCACACAGTACAGTCAAAACACCCCTGGAGACCAAATACCTCCCACATGGTACAGTCAAAACACCCCTGGAGACCAAATACCTCCCACACAGTACAGTCAAAACACCAAATACCTCCCACATAGTACAGTCAAAACACCCCTGGACACCAGATACCTCCCACATAGTAGAGTCAAAACACCAAATACCTCCCACATAGTACAGTCGAAACACCAAATACCTCCCACACAGTACAGTCAAAACACCCCTGGAGACCAGATACCTCCCACATGGTACAGTCAAAACACCCCTGGAGACCAAATACCTCCCACACAGTACAGTCAAAACACCAAATACCTCCCACATAGTACAGTCAAAACACCCCTGGAGACCAAATACCTCCCACATAGTACAGTCAAAACACCAAATACCTCCCACATAGTACAGTCAAAACACCCCTGGAGACCAAATACCTCCCACATGGTACAGTCAAAACACTTCTGGAGACCAAATACCTCCCACATGGTACAGTCAAAACACCCCTGGAGACCAAATACCTCCCACATGGTACAGTCAAAACATCCCTGGAGACCAAATACCTCCCACATAGTACAGTCAAAACACCCCTGGAGACCAAATTTCTCCCACATGGTACAGTCAAAACATCCCTGGAGACCAAATACCTCCCACATAGTACAGTCAAAACATCCCTGGAGACCAAATACCTCCCACCTAGTACAGTCAAAACACCCCTGGAGACCAAATACCTCCCACCTGGTACAGTCAAAACACCCCTGGAGACCAAATACCTCCCACACAGTACAGTCAAAACACCCCTGGAGACCAAATACCTCCCACATAGTACAGTCAAAACACCCCTGGAGACCAAATACCTCCCACATGGTACAGTCAAAACACCCCTGGAGACCAGATACCTCCCACATAGTACAGTCAAAACACCCCTGGAGACCAAATACCTCCCACATAGTACAGTCAAAACACCAAATACCTCCCACATAGTACAGTCAAAACACCCCTGGAGACCAAATACCTCCCACATGGTACAGTCAAAACACCCCTGGAGACCAAATACCTCCCACATGGTACAGTCAAAACATCCCTGGAGACCAAATACCTCCCACATAGTACAGTCAAAACATCCCTGGAGACCAAATACCTCCCACATAGTACAGTCAAAACACCCCTGGAGACCAAATACCTCCCACCTGGTACAGTCAAAACACCCCTGGAGACCAAATACCTCCCACATAGTAGTCAAAACACCAAATACCTCCCACACAGTACAGTCAAAACACCCCTGGAGACCAAATACCTCCCACACAGTACAGTCAAAACACCCCTGGAGACCAAATACCTCCCACATAGTACAGTCAAAACACCCCTGGAGACCAAATACCTCCCACATGGTACAGTCAAAACATCCCTGGAGACCAAATACCTCCCACATAGTACAGTCAAAACATCCCTGGAGACCAAATACCTCCCACATAGTACAGTCAAAACACCCCTGGAGACCAAATACCTCCCACCTGGTACAGTCAAAACACCCCTGGAGACCAAATACCTCCCACATAGTAGTCAAAACACCAAATACCTCCCACACAGTACAGTCAAAACACCCCTGGAGACCAAATACCTCCCACACAGTACAGTCAAAACACCCCTGGAGACCAAATACCTCCCACATAGTACAGTCAAAACACCCCTGGAGACCAAATACCTCCCACATGGTACAGTCAAAACACCCCTGGAGACCAAATACCTCCTACATAGTACAGTCAAAACACCAAATACCTCCCACATAGTACAGTCAAAACACCCCTGGAGACCAAATACCTCCCACATAGTACAGTCAAAACACACCTGGAGACAAGTGATACTGTTGTCCTTCCAGATCTGGACAGTTTTAACTGTGGGTTTCTCCCTCTCCAAGGGCCGACAGTAGGTTGGCCTGAGGTAAACCACATTGTGGTCTGATGTCCCCAGGGGAGGTCTGTTGGTAGCAGAAAACTAATTTGGTATTGTCCCATAGCACAAGTCAAGAGTCCTATTTTTCCTAGTGTGACATTTCACATACTGGTGGTATGTGCGCAGGACTTTGTGCAAGGCTGCTATATCCATAGATTTGTCGTCAATTCCTCCAATCCCTCCAATCCCACCATGCACTTTAAATATGAAATAGCCTACCATGCCAGAGATGGGCTGTTAAGTTAAAACCAAGACTTGAATTGAGGGGGTAATTGAGGGTATGCCTTTTATTAAAGACAACGGCAAAAAGCACAGACCTTGTGTCACGTTCTGACCAGCAGAGGGAGTAATTGTATTAGTTTTGGTCAGGACGTGGCAGAGGGTTTGTGTTCTGTATGTATTTCTACGTTCTGTCTAGGTTCGTTTTTCTATGTGTAGGTTTGGGTGTTGGACTCTCAATTGGAGGCAGGTGTTTCTAGTTGCCTCTGATTGAGAGTCCTATATATAGGTGTGTGTTTGGTTTGGGTTTTTGTGGGTAGTTGTATTTGCACTGCTGTTTGTCTAGCCTGCAAATCTGTTTGTTGTCGTTTTTGTGCATTTTGGTAGTGTTCTCTTGTTTTTTAATTAAAACCTTTTATGATGAACACGAACTCCGCTGCACCTTGGTCCACTCTCTTCATCGACAGTTGTTACAGAACTACCCACCAAACTCGGACCAAGCTGCGGAGGAACGAGGAAGAAGGATGGACGTGGGCGGAGATGAGGATGAGCATTTCCAGGGCTATGGAGGAGTTAAGTAAACCCGAGAGGCAGCCCCAATAATTTTTTTGGGGGGGGCACAAGGGCAGTTTTGCGGGGCGAGGATGGAGCCCCAGGTCAGCTCCCCGCACTAGCCCTGAGGTTCGTGTGCCCAGACTGGCACATCCTGTACCAGCCCCACGCATCAGGCATCTAGTGCGTCAGCCCAGCCTCGCCAGTCTGGTGCCGCCAGAGCCGCCCGCCAGTCAGGAGCCACCAGAGCCGCCCGCCAGTCAGGAGCCGCCAGAGCCGCCCGCCAGTCAGGAGCCGCCAGAGCCGCCCGCCAGTCAGGAGCCGCCAGAGCCGCCCGCCAGTCAGGAGCCGCCAGAGCCGCCCGCCAGTCAGGAGCCGCCAGAGCCGCCCGCCAGTCAGGAGCCGCCAGAGCGGCCCGTCTGCCCGGATCTGCCAGAGCGGCCCGCCGTACCGGATCTGCCATCGTCGTCCGCCAGCCGGGCGCAGCCATCGCCACCCGCCAGCCGGGCTAAGCCAGGGTCATCCGCCAGTCGGGCGCAGCAAGGGACAGCCGCCAGCCAGGCGCCGCCCGTCAGCCGGCGACGTCAGGGTCGCCCACCAGTCCTCCGACGCGGCCAGGGGCGCCACCTAAGTGGGCGACGCCGAGGGTGGAGCGGGGTCCACGTCCCGCACCTGAGCCGCCTCCAATATAGGTGGGTTGGGGAGGGGGGGTGTAGCACAGGGCCATCGTTGACGGCAGCCACCCTCCCTTCCCTCCCTTTAGTTTAGGGGGATATTTTTGTTGTTTGGGGGTTTTTGTCTTTTCTTTTAGGTGCATTCGGGGTCTGCACCTTTAGGGGGGGGGTACTGTCACGTCCTGACCAGCAGAGGGAGTAATTGTATTAGTTTTGGTCACAACGTGGCAGAGGGTTTATGTTTTGTATGTATTTCTACGTTCTGTCTAGGTTCGTTTTTCTATGTTTAGGTTTGGGTGTTGGACTCTCAATTGGAGGCAGGTGTTTCTAGTTGCCTCTGATTGAGAGTCCTATAATTAGGTGTGTGTTTGGTTTGGGTTTTTGTGGGTAGTTGTATTTGCACTGCTGTTTGTCTAGCCTGCAAATCTGTTTGCTGTCGTTTTTGTGCATTTTGGTAGTGTTCTCTTGTTTTTTAATTAAAACCTTTTATGATGAACACGAACTCCGCTGCACCTTGGTCCACTCTCTTCATCGACAGTTGTTACACCTTGTTAGACATGCCATAGGCCTACCTTTTATTAAAGACAATGGCAAAAAGCACAGACCTTGTTAGACATGCCATAGGCCTACCTTTTATTAAAGACAACAGCAAAAAGCACAGACCTTGTTAGATAAGAAAATCCGATTATATAAAGTGATCTATAACAGTGCTTTGGTCCGCGATGCTTTATGCTAGAAACAAGCTGTAAAATACTCGGGAAAGATGTGACTCCGATGCAAATGGGGATATAATTGTTTAGTTTCTTTGACATTCAGAGGCTAAGCTATACACTTTTATAGCCGAAAAGACAAACAAAAATTACTTTGCTTGGTAGATAAATCTAATTCTGTCACTATCAATTGATGAAGTTATTCACTTTCTGTACAATAGAAGATGTTTAAACCCAGACAGCTTTTAGGGGGAAACACTTGTGACCTTTTCTCATTGGATTAAACCACTGAAGAGGAGTAGCCAGCTGTTAAAGCTGACACTTTTCTGGGTCGGTAGGTTTACTCTGTTAGGGGTGGAAAGGTAAGACTAACCATGCTCAGATCCCTAATGACGTCTCACATTTAATTATTTGCAAACAGGGACAATTTCGTTGCGAACAAGACACCAGAAATATGATAAAATGAACACAGGAATATCTCTCTATCCATTCTTAGCCTGTAATTTCGATAATTTGTTTGGTATTTAAAAAATATTCTGCTAATATGTAAAATGACGTAGAATTGCATGAAATGTTTATAAAGTGTGATTTTTTTTTTCCTTCTCTGACATGCAAATAAGATAATAGATTAATGCAATGCTTTTACTATAAAGAAGATATCTAAGGGTCTGGTCTGTCCAGGAAGTGAGGATAAACGGTAGACATGTTCTCTGCTATCCACTTTGTTTTAATTATTACTTTGGGGTATAAGGGAGGGTCACTTGTTTTGTTTTTTTCAAACGTTCAGGGATGGTTTAGGTCAAATATATTTAGCTGAAGGGAGGGCCATCCATTTTCATTTCAGAGAGGTACGATTTTCTCCATGTAACCCTTACTATAAATAAGGTCACTCCCCCATATAACCTAACTGTAAATGTAATGTGAAACCTCTTGTCTCTCCCAGACTCCTTCATTCACTCAGTGCCTAAGAATGAGATCCCAGACATCCTGGTGTACCCCATCCAGGGAGTGGCGTCTTCAGACGCAGGTCTCTACACAGCCAGGTCCATCGCTGGAGCCAAGTCCACATCAGCCATCACGAGGCTCATCGTCAGAAGTTAGTTACACAATACTACCCAATACCACCAAATACTATTGTAATACAACCCATTACCGCACCCAATACCCAACACTACAGAATACTACCCAATACCACCAAATACTATTGTAATACAACATTACTGCACCCAATACCCTATAATACCCAACACTACACAATACTACCCAATACCATCAACTACTATTGTAATACAACCCATTACTGCATCCAATACCCTATAATACCCAACACTACAGAATACTACCCAATACCACCAAATACTATTGTAATACAACCTATTACTGCACCCAATACCCTATAATACCCAACACTACAGAATACTACCCAATACCACCAAATACTATTGTAATACAACCCATCACTAGGCTACGCTGTGGCGGTAGCATAGCCTAGTGGTTAGAGTGTTGGACTAGTAACCAAAATGGTTGCAAGTTCAAATCCCCAAGCTGACAAGGTACACAATCTGTTGTTCTGCCCCTGAACAAGGCAGTTAACCCACTGTTCCCCAGTAGGCTGTCATTGAAAATAAGAATTTGTTCTTAACTGACTTGACTAGTAAAAAATTTTTTTGTTTTACTGCACTCTACTACAGCAGTACAACTCAATACAGAATACTACCCAATACTACTGCAGTTCTACTTCTACACAATGCTATTGGAGTACTACACAATGCTATTGGAGTACTACACAATGCTATTGGAGTACTACACAATGCTATTGGAGTACTACACAATGCTATTTGAGTACTACACAATACTATTGGAGTACTACACAATACTATTGGAGTACTACACAATACTATTGGAGTACTACACAATACTATTGGAGTACTACACAATACTATTGGAGTACTACACAATGCTATTGGAGTACTACACAATACTATTGGAGTACTACACAATACTATTGGAGTACTACACAATGCTATTGGAGTACTACACAATACTATTGGAGTACTACACAATACTATTGGAGTACTACACAATACTATTGGAGTACTACACAATACTATTGGAGTACTACACAATACTATTGGAGTACTACACAATACTATTGGAGTACTACACAATACTATTGGAGTACTACACAATGCTATTGGAGTACTACACAATGCTATTGGAGTACTACACAATACTATTGGAGTACTACACAATACTATTGGAGTACTACACAATACTATTGGAGTACTACACAATACTATTGGAGTACTACACAATACTATTGGAGTACTACACAATGTTCCTTATTCTTTCAAAACAACATGGTTTTTGCCTCGTCAGTTTTGTGTCAAACTTTTATCTGTTAGCTACGCTGGAAATTCAACTGACCAATTATAATTGTCTCAACCCAATTAAATGGAGTGTATCCATTGCGTCCATTCATTTTGGTCCAGGATTATTTTCAAGCCAGACAATTGCTTTCTAACGAGTGCTCTGTTTCAATCCTAGAATGCAAGCCTGGCCTGTGGGGTCCTAGCTGTGAACACAGCTGTCCTGTTTGCTCCAACGGAGGGGTCTGTCATGATGAGACAGGAGAGTGTATTTGTACACCTGGCTTCAAGGGACAAACCTGTGAAACTGGTAAAAAAAAAAGCCAATGAATGCTGACTATAAATGCCTTTGTAAAAAAGACAATCTAATAGGCTGGTAGACCTACATCTCATATCTAATAGGCTGGTAGACCTACATCTCATATCTAATAGGCTGGTAGACCTATATCTCATATCTAATAGGCTGATAGACCTACATCTCATATCTAATAGGCTGATAGACCTACATCTCATATCTAATAGGCTGGTAGACCTACATCTCATATCTAATAGGCTGATAGGAACCTACATCTCATATCTAATAGGCTGGTAGACCTACATCTCATATCTGATAGGCTGGTAGACCTACATCTCATATCTAATAGGCTGGTAGACCTACATCTCATATCTAATAGGCTGGTAGACCTACATCTCATATCTGATAGGCTGGTAGACCTACATCTCATATCTAATAGGCTGGTAGACCTACATCTCATATCTAATAGGCTGATAGACCTACATCTCATATCTAATAGGCTGGTAGACCTACATCTCATATCTAATAGGCTGGTAGACCTACATCTCATATCTAATAGGCTGATAGACCTACATCTCATATTTAATAGGCTGGTAGACCTACATCTCATATCTAATAGGCTGATAGACCTACATCTCATATCCAATAGGCTGATAGACCTACATCTCATATCTAATAGGCTGATAGACCTACATCTCATATCTAATAGGCTGATAGACATACATCTCATATCTAATAGGCTGATAGACCTACATCTCATATCTAATAGGCTGATAGACCTACATCTCATATCTAATAGGCTGGTAGACCTACATCTCATATCTAATAGGCTGGTAGACCTACATCTCATATCTAATAGGCTGATAGACCTACATCTCAGATCTAATAGGCTGGTAGGCCTACATCTCATATCTAATAGGCTGGTAGATCTACATCTCATATCTAATAGGCTGGTAGACCTACATCTCATATCTAATAGGCTGGTAGACCTACATCTCATATCTAATAGGCTGGAAGACCTACATCTCATATCTAATATGCTGGTAGACCTACATCTCATATCTAATAGGCTGGTAGACCTACATCTAATTTCTAATAGGCTGGTAGACCTACATCTCATATCTAATAGGCTGGTAGGACTACATCTCATATCTAATAGGCTGGTAGACCTACATCTCATATCTAATAGGCTGGTAGACCTACATCTCATATCTAATAGGCTGGTAGACCTACATCTCATATCTAATAGGCTGATAGACCTACATCTCATATCTAATAGGCTGGTATACCTACATCTCATATCTAATAGGCTGGTAGACCTACATCTCATATCTAATAGGCTGGTAGACCTACATCTCATATCTAATAGGCTGATAGACCTACATCTCATATCTAATAGGCTGATAGACCTACATCTCATATCTAATAGGCTGGTAGACCTACATCTCATATCTAATAGGCTGATAGACCTACATCTCATATCTAATAGGCTGATAGGAACCTACATCTCATATCTAATAGGCTGGTAGACCTAAATCTCATATCTAATAGGCTGGTAGGAACCTACATCTCATATCTAATAGGCTGGTAGACCTACATCTCATATCTAATAGGCTGGTAGACCTACATCTCATATCTAATAGGCTGATAGACCTACATCTCATATCTAATAGGCTGGTAGACCTACATCTCATATCTAATAGACTGGTAGACCTACATCTCATATCTAATAGGCTAGTAGACCTACATCTCATATCTAATAGGCTGATAGACCTACATCTCCTATCTAATAGGCTGATAGGAACCTACATCTCATATCTAATAGGCTGGTAGGTCTACATCTCATATCTAATAGGCTGGTAGGAACCTACATCTCATATCTAATAGGCTGATAGACCTACATCTCATATCTAATAGGCTGATAGACCTACATCTCATATCTAATAGGCTGATAGACCTACATCTCATATCTAATAGGCTGGTAGACCTACATCTCATATCTAATAGGCTGGTAGGAACCTACATCTCATATCTAATAGGCTGATAGACCTACATCTCATATCTAATAGGCTGATAGACCTACATCTCATATCTAATAGGCTGGTAGACCTACATCTCATATCTAATAGGCTGGTAGACCTACATCTCATATCTAATAGGCTGATAGACCTACATCTCAGATCTAATAGGCTGGTAGGCCTACATCTCATATCTAATAGGCTGGTAGATCTACATCTCATATCTAATAGGCTGGTAGACCTACATCTCATATCTAATAGGCTGGTAGACCTACATCTCATATCTAATAGGCTGGTAGGCCTACATCTCATATCTAATAGGCTGGTAGACCTATATCTCATATCTAATAGGCTGATAGGAACCTACATCTCATATCTAATAGGCTGGTAGACCTACATCTCATATCTAATAGGCTGGAAGACCTACATCTCATATCTAATATGCTGGTAGACCTACATCTCATATCTAATAGGCTGGTAGACCTACATCTAATTTCTAATAGGCTGGTAGACCTACATCTCATATCTAATAGGCTGGTAGGACTACATCTCATATCTAATAGGCTGGTAGACCTACATCTCATATCTAATAGGCTGGTAGACCTACATCTCATATCTAATAGGCTGGTAGACCTACATCTCATATCTAATAGGCTGATAGACCTACATCTCATATCTAATAGGCTGGTATACCTACATCTCATATCTAATAGGCTGGTAGACCTACATCTCATATCTAATAGGCTGGTAGACCTACATCTCATATCTAATAGGCTGATAGACCTACATCTCATATCTAATAGGCTGATAGACCTACATCTCATATCTAATAGGCTGGTAGACCTACATCTCATATCTAATAGGCTGATAGACCTACATCTCATATCTAATAGGCTGATAGGAACCTACATCTCATATCTAATAGGCTGGTAGACCTACATCTCATATCTAATAGGCTGGTAGGAACCTACATCTCATATCTAATAGGCTGGTAGACCTACATCTCATATCTAATAGGCTGGTAGACCTACATCTCATATCTAATAGGCTGATAGACCTACATCTCATATCTAATAGGCTGGTAGACCTACATCTCATATCTAATAGACTGGTAGACCTACATCTCATATCTAATAGGCTAGTAGACCTACATCTCATATCTAATAGGCTGATAGACCTACATCTCATATCTAATAGGCTGATAGGAACCTACATCTCATATCTAATAGGCTGGTAGACCTACATCTCATATCTGATAGGCTGGTAGACCTACATCTCATATCTAATAGGCTGGTAGACCTACATCTCATATCTAATAGGCTGATAGACCTACATCTCATATCTAATAGGCTGGTAGACCTACATCTCATATCTAATAGGCTGGTAGACCTACATCTCATATCTAATAGGCTGATAGACCTACATCTCATATCTAATAGGCTGGTAGACCTACATCTCATATCTAATAGGCTGATAGACCTACATCTCATATCTAATAGGCTGATAGACCTACATCTCATATCTAATAGGCTGATAGACCTACATCTCATATCTAATAGGCTGGTAGACCTACATCTCATATCTAATAGGCTGGTAGACCTACATCTCATATCTAATAGGCTGATAGACCTACATCTCATATCTAATAGGCTGGTAGACCTACATCTCATATCTAATAGGCTGGTAGACCTACATCTCATATCTATGGGAAATTCTGCGTGTCTGTGTATTCTCAGTTGTAGGTCGAGGTTGTGATTATGTTATCAGAGTAGCACCTAGAAGATGGGTTTCTCTTTCCATGACAGGCTGACCAGGTGAATCCAGGTGAACGCTATGATCCCTTATTGATGTCACTTGTTCAATCCACTTCAATCAGTGTAGATGAAGGGGAGGAGACAGGTTAAAGAAGGATTTTTAAGCCTTGAGACAACTGGAGACATGGATTGTGTATGTGTACCATTCAGAGAGTGAATGGACAAGACAAAATATTTTAAGTGCCTTTGAACGGGGTATGGTAGTAGGTGCCAGGTGCACCGGTTTGTGTCAAGAACTGCAACGCTGCTGGGTTTTTCACGCTCAACAGTTTCCTGTGTGTATCTAGAATGGTCCACCACCCAAAGGACATCCAGTCAACTGGACACAACTGTGGGAAGTATTGGAGTCAACATGGGCCAGCATCCCTGTGGAACGCTTTCGACACCTTGTAGAGTTCATGCCCTGATGAACTGAGGCTGTTCTGAGGGGTAAAAGGGTGGGTAACTCAACATTAGGAAGGTGTTCTTAATGTTTTGGAAAACTCCTATTTATCTTATATAAATTATTTATCATTATTTTCAATGTTAGAATTGATTGATTGAAAACCATAATCGCCCCTATGGGAATGTGTTTTTAGATTATAGAATGTAGTGGAGCTATAGTGGAATGCGTTTTTAGATTATAGAATGTAGTGGAGCTATAGTGGAATGTGTTTTTAGATTATAGAATGTAGTGGAGCTATAGCGGAATGTGTTTTTAGATTATAGAATGTAGTGGAGCTATAGTGGAATGTGTTTTTAGATTATAGAATGTAGTGGAGCTATAGTGGAATGTGTTTTTAGATTATAGAATGTAGTGGAGCTATAGTGAAATGCGTTTTTAGATTATAGAATGTAGTGGAGCTATAGTGGAATGTGTTTTTAGATTATAGAATGTAGTGGAGCTATAGCGGAATGTGTTTTTAGATTATAGAATGTAGTGGAGCTATAGCGGAATGTGTTTTTAGATTATAGAATGTAGTGGAGCTATAGTGGAATGCGTTTTTAGATTATAGAACGTAGTGGAGCTATAGTGGAATGTGTTTTTAGATTATAGAATGTAGTGGAGCTATAGTGGAATGTGTTTTTAGATTATAGAATGTAGTGGAGCTATAGTGGAATGCGTTTTTAGATTATAGAATGTAGTGGAGCTATAGTGGAATGTGTTTTTAGATTATAGAATGTAGTGGAGCTATAGTGGAATGCGTTTTTAGATTATATAATGTAGTGGAGCTATAGCGGAATGTGTTTTTAGATTATAGAATGTAGTGGAGCTATAGTGGAATGTGTTTTTAGATTATAGAATGTAGTGGAGCTATAGCGGAATGTGTTTTTAGATTATAGAATGTAGTGGAGCTATAGCGGAATGTGTTTTTAGATTATAGAATGTAGTGGAGCTATAGCGGAATGTGTTTTTAGATGATAGAATGTAGTGGAGCTATAGCGGAATGTGTTTTTAGATGATAGAATGTAGTGGAGCTATAGCGGAATGTGTTTTTAGATTATAGAATGTAGTGGAGCTATAGCGGAATGCGTTTTTAGATTATAGAATGTAGTGGAGCTATAGCGGAATGTGTTTTTAGATTATAGAATGTAGTGGAGCTATAGTGGAATGCGTTTTTAGATTATAGAATGTAGTGGAGCTATAGCGGAATGCGTTTTTAGATTATAGAATGTAGTGGAGCTATAGCGGAATGCGTTTTTAGATTATAGAATGTAGTGGAGCTATAGCGGAATGTGTTTTTAGATTATAGAATGTAGTGGAGCTATAGCGGAATGTGTTTTTAGATTATAGAATGTAGTGGAGCTATAGCGGAATGCGTTTTTAGATTATAGAATGTAGTGGAGCTATAGCGGAATGTGTTTTTAGATTATAGAATGTAGTGGAGCTATAGTGGAATGTGTTTTTAGATGATAGAATGTAGTGGAGCTATAGTGGAATGTGTTTTTAGATGATAGAATGTAGTGGAGCTATAGTGGAATGTGTTTTTAGATTATAGAATGTAGTGGAGCTATAGTGGAATGCGTTTTTAGATTATAGAATGTAGTGGAGCTATAGCGGAATGCGTTTTTAGATGATAGAATGTAGTGCATGTGTTATAGTGGAATGTGTTTTATTGTTTACTAAATGTGGTCTGTTTGATTATACTGCTGGGGGTTTAGGGCTTTAGTCTGTTATCTGGCTCTTTGGAATGTTTCCTAATCAACATGGAATGTTGGTAGGGGGACTTTAGAATTCTGGAATAGCCTGTAATTACACACTCATTTGCTTAACTATACTGTGTGAACAAGGGCAGTGTTTGGTAATCAAAGCCTGCATCCCAATTGGCACCTTAGTCACCACTTTTTATGAGTATATATCACTAGATTTGATAATAGCGCACTACTTTTGACCAGGGCCCATAGTAGTACATGCTTTATATAGGGAATAGGGTGTCATTTGGGAGGTATCCATGGAAGTCAAAGACTATTGTTTCCCAGTGTCTGGCGAGGGCAGTGTGTGGTAATAAAATATGTATTTATTTCCCAGTGTGTGGCGAGGGCAGTGTGTGGTAATAAAATATGTATTTATTTCCCAGTGTGTGGCGAGGGCAGTGTGTGGTAATAAAATACGATTTTATTTCCCAGTGTGTGGCGAGGGCAGTGTGTGGTAATAAAATATGTATTTATTTCCCAGTATGTGGCGAGGGCAGTGTGTGGTAATAAAATATGTATTTATTTCCCAGTGTCTGGCGAGGGCAGTGTGTGGTAATAAAATATGTATTTATTTCCCAGTGTGTGGCGAGGGTAAGTTTGGGAGGACGTGTAAAGAGCGGTGTAAAGATGGATACTGCAGGTCCATGGTGTTCTGTCAGAGAGACCCATACGGCTGCTCCTGTGGTACTGGCTGGACAGGATTCAACTGTAGTGAAGGTGAGGGGGGGGGCTATTCTCTGTACTGAGATACACTGATATGATCAATGAAAATGGACAATACAGTTAAGCCTGGTGGTCCCAGATCGGTTTTTGCTGAGTTGACAAGACAGTCGACAGAAATATTGTATTGTATTGTATTGTATTGTATCGTACTGTATTGTATTGTATTGTATTGTATTGTATTGTATCATATTGTATTGTATCGTACTGTATTGTATTGTATTGTATCATATTTATTGTATTGTATTGTATCCTATTGTATTGTATCGTATTGTATTGTATTGTATTGTATCCTATTGTATTGTATCGTATTGTATTGTATTGTATTGTATCGTATTGTATTGTATTGTATCATATTGTATTGTATCATATTGTATTGTATCATATTGTATTGTATTGTATCATATTGTATTGTATTGTATCATATTGTATTATATTGTATTGTATTGTATTGTATCATATTGTATTGTATCATATTGTATTGTATTGTATTGTATCATATGTATTGTATTGTATTGTATCATATTGTATTGTATTGTGTCATATTGTATTGTATTGTATCATATTGTATCATATTGTATCATATTGTATTGTATTGTATTGTATCGTATCGTATCATATTGTATTGTATTGTATCATATTGTATTGTATTGTATCATATTGTATTGTATTGTATCATGCTGTATTGTATTGTATTGTATTGTATCGTATTGTATTGTATCATATTGTATTGTATTGTATCATATTGTATTGTATTGTATCATATTGTATTGTATCATATTGTATTATATTGTATTGTATCATATTGTATTGTATTGTATCATATTGTATTGTATTGTATCATGCTGTATTGTATTGTATCGTATTGTATTGTATTGTATCATATTGTATTGTATCATATTGTATTGTATCATATTGTATTGTATTGTATTGTATCATATTGTATTGTATTGTATCATATTGTATTGTATTGTATTGTATCATATTGTATTGTATTGTATCATATTGTATTATATTGTATTGTATTGTATCATATTGAATTGTATCATATTGTATTGTATTGTATTGTATCATATGTATTGTATTGTATTGTATCATATTGTATTGTATTGTGTCATATTGTATTGTATTGTATCATATTGTATTGTATTGTATCATATTGTATTGTATTGTATTGTATCATATTGTATTGTATTGTATTGTATCATATTGTATTGTATTGTATCATATTGTATTGTATTGTATCATGCTGTATTGTATTGTATTGTATTGTATTGTATTGTATTGTATCATATTGTATTGTATTGTGTCATATTGTATTGTATTGTATTGTATCATATGTATTGTATTGTATTGTATCATATTGTATTGTATTGTGTCATATTGTATTGTATTGTATCATATTGTATTGTATTGTATCATGCTGTATTGTATTGTATTGTATTGTATTGTATTGTATCATATTGTATTGTATTGTATCATATTGTATTGTATTGTATTGTATCATATGTATTGTATTGTATTGTATCATATTGTATTGTATTGTGTCATATTGTATTGTATTGTATCATATTGTATTATATTGTATTGTATTGTATTGTATCATATTGTATTGTATCATATTGTATTGTATTGTATTGTATCATATGTATTGTATTGTATTGTATCATATTGTATTGAATTGTGTCATATTGTATTGTATTGTATCATATTGTATCATATTGTATCATATTGTATTGTATTGTATTGTATCGTATCGTATCATATTGTATTGTATTGTATCATATTGTATTGTATTGTATCATATTGTATTGTATTGTATCATGCTGTATTGTATTGTATTGTATTGTATCGTATTGTATTGTATCATATTGTATTGTATTGTATCATATTGTATTGTATTGTATCATATTGTATTGTATTGTATCATATTGTATTATATTGTATTGTATCATATTGTATTGTATTGTATCATATTGTATTGTATTGTATCATGCTGTATTGTATTGTATCGTATTGTATTGTATTGTATCATATTGTATTGTATCATATTGTATTGTATCATATTGTATTGTATTGTATTGTATCATATTGTATTGTATTGTATCATATTGTATTATATTGTATTGTATTGTAATATATTGAATTGTATCATATTGTATTGTATTGTATTGTATCATATGTATTGTATTGTATTGTATCATATTGTATTGTATTGTGTCATATTGTATTGTATTGTATCATATTGTATTGTATTGTATCATATTGTATTGTATTGTATCATATTGTATTGTATTGTATTGTATCATATTGTATTGTATTGTATCATATTGTATTGTATTGTATCATGCTGTATTGTATTGTATTGTATTGTATTGTATTGTATTGTATTGTATTGTATCATATTGTATTGTATTGTGTCATATTGTATTGTATTGTATTGTATCATATGTATTGTATTGTATTGTATCATATTGTATTGTATTGTGTCATATTGTATTGTATTGTATCATATTGTATTGTATTGTATCATGCTGTATTGTATTGTATTGTATTGTATTGTATCATATTGTATTGTATTGTATCATATTGTATTGTATTGTATTGTATCATATGTATTGTATTGTATTGTATCATATTGTATTGTATTGTGTCATATTGTATTGTATTGTATCATATTGTATTGTATTGTATCATATTGTATTGTATTGTATTGTATTATATCATATTGTATTGTATTGTATCATATTGTATTGTATTGTATCATATTGTATTATATTGTATCATGCTGTATTGTATCATGCTGTATTGTATTGTATTGTATTGTATCGTATTGTATTGTATTGTATCATATTGTATTGTATTGTATCATATTGTATTGTATTGTATTGTATTGTATTGTATTGTATTGTATTGTATTGTATTGTATTGTATTTGTATCATATCGTATGGTATCATATGTATTGTATCGTATTGTATTGTATTGTATTGTATCGTATTGTATCATATGTATTGTATTGTATTGTATGTATTGTATTGTATTGTATCATATGTATTGTATTGTATTGTATTTGTATCATATCGTATTGTATCGTATTGTATTGTATTGTATTGTATCATATCATATCGTATCGTATTGTATTGTATTGTATTGTATTGTATCGTATAGTATAGTATTGTATTGTATTGTATTGTATTGTATCGTATTGTATCATATCGTATTGTATCGTATTGTATTGTATTGTATTGTATTGTATCGTATTGTATTGTATTGTATCATATGTATTGTATTGTATTGTATTGTATTGTATTGTATTGTATTGTATTGTATTGTATTGTATTGCATTGTATCATATTGTATTGTATCATATTGTATTGTATCATATTGTATTGTATTGTATCATATTGTATTGTATTGTATCATATTGTATTATATTGTATTGTATTGTATCATATTGTATTGTATCATATTGTTTTGTATTGTATTGTATCATATGTATCGTATTGTATCATATTGTATTGTATTGTATCATATTGTATTGTATTGTATTGTATCGTATTGTATTGTATTGTGTCATATTGTATTGTATTGTATCATATTGTATTGTATTGTATCGTATCATATTGTATTGTATTGTATTGTATCATATTGTATTGTATTGTATCATATTGTATTGTATTGTATCATGCTGTATTGTATTGTATTGTATTGTATCGTATTGTATTGTATCATATTGTATTGTATTGTATCATATTGTATTGTATTGTGTCATATTGTATTGTATTGTATCATATTGTATCGTATTGTATTGTATTGTATCATATTGTATTGTATTGTATTGTATTGTATCATATTGTATTGTATTGTATTGTATCATATTGTATTGTATCATATTGTATCGTATTGTATTGTATCATATCGTATTGTATTGTATTGAATCGTATTGTATTGTATCACATTGTATTGTATCGTATTGTATTGTATTGTATCGTATTGTTTTGTATTGTATCATATTGTATCGTATTGTATTGTATTGTATTATATTGTAATGTATTGTATCATATCGTATTGTATTGTATTGAATTGTATTGTATTGTATCATATGTATTGTATTGTATCATATTGTATTGTATCGTATCATATTGTATTGTATTGTATCATATTGTATTGTATTGTATCAAACTGTATTGTATTGCATCATATTGTATTGTATCATATCGTATAGTATTGTATTGTATCATATGTATTGTATTGTATTGTATTGTATCATATGTATTGTATTGTATCATATTGTATTGTATTGTATTGTATCATATTGTATTGTATCACATTGTATTGTATTGTATCATATTGTATTGTATTGTATTGTATCATATTGTATTGTATCACATTGTATTGTATTGTATCATATTGTATTGTATCACATTGTATTGTATTGTATCATATTGTATTGTATTGTATTGTATCATATTGTATTGTATCACATTGTATTGTATTGTATCATATTGTATTGTATTGTATTGCGTCGTATCGTACTGTATTGTATCATATTGTATTGTATCATATTGTATTGTATTGTATTGTATTGTATTGTATCATATTGTATTGTATTGTATCGTATTGTATCATATTGTATTGTATTGTATCATATTGTATTGTATTGTATCATATTGTATTGTATCGTATTGTATTGTATTGTATCGTATTGTATCATATGTATTTGTATCGTATTGTATCGTATTGTATTGTATTGTATTGTATTGTATTGTATTTGTATCATATCGTATTGTATTGTATCGTATTGTATCATATGTATTTGTATCGTATTGTATCGTATTGTATTGTATTGTATTGTATTGTATTGTATTTGTATCATATCGTATTGTATCATATTGTATTGTATTGTATCATATTGTATTGTATTGTATCGTATTGTATTGTATCGTATTGTATCATATGTATTGTATTGTATTGTATGTATTGTATTGTATTGTATCATATTGTATTGTATCATATTGTTTTGTATTGTATTGTATCCTATGTATCGTATTGTATTTTATTGTATTGTATTGTATCATATTGTATTGTATTGTATTGTATCGTATTGTATTGTATTGTGTCATATTGTATTGTATTGTATCATATTATATTGTATTGTATCATATTGTATTGTATTGTATCGTATCATATTGTATTGTATTGTATCATATTGTATTGTATTGTATCATATTGTATTGTATTGTATCATGCTGTATTGTATTGTATTGTATTGTATTGTATCGTATTGTATTGTATCATATTGTATTGTATTGTATCATATTGTATTGTATTGTATCATATTGTATTGTATTGTATCATATTGTATCGTATTGTATTGTATTGTATCATATTGTATTGTATTGTATTGTATTGTATCATATTGTATTGTATTGTATCATATTGTATTGTATCATATTGTATCATATTGTATTGTATTGTATCATATCGTATTGTATTGTATTGAATCGTATTGTATTGTATCACATTGTATTGTATCGTATTGTATTGTATTGTATTGTATCGTATTGTATTGTATTGTATCATATTGTATCGTATTGTATTGTATTGTATTATATTGTATTGTATTGTATCATATTGTATTGTATTGTATCATATTGTATTGTATTGTATCATATTGTATTGTATTGCATCATATTGTATTGTATCATATCGTATTGTATTGTTTTGTATCATATGTATTGTATTGTATTGTATTGTATCATATGTATTGTATCATATTGTATTGTATTGTATTGTATCATATTGTATTGTATCACATTGTATTGTATTGTATCATATTGTATTGTATTGTATTGTATCATATTGTATTGTATCACATTGTATTGTATTGTATCATATTGTATTGTATCACATTGTAATGTATTGTATCATATTGTATTGTATTGTATTGTATCATATTGTATTGTATCACATTGTATTGTATTGTATCATATTGTATTGTATTGCGTCGTATCGTACTGTATTGTATCATATTGTATTGTATCATATTGTATTGTATTGTATTGTATTGTATCATATTGTATTGTATTGTATCGTATTGTATCATATTGTATTGTATTGTATCATATTGTATTGTATTGTATCATATTGTATTGTATCGTATTGTATTGTATTGTATTGTATCGTATTGTATCATATGTATTTGTATCGTATTGTATCGTATTGTATTGTATTATATTGTATTGTATTGTATTTGTATCATATCGTATTGTATCATATTGTATTGTATTGTATCATATTGTATTGTATTGTATTGTATTGTATCGTATTGTATCATATGTATTGTATTGTATTGTATGTATTGTATTGTATTGTATCATATGTATTGTATTGTATTGTATTGTATTTGTATCATATCGTATTGTATCGTATTGTATTGTATTGTATTGTATCATATGTATTGTATTGTATTGTATCGTATTGTATTGTATTGTATTGTATCATATGTATTGTATTGTATTGTATCATATGTATTGTATTGTATTGTATTGTCTTGTATTGTATTGTATTGTATTGTATTTGTATCATATGTATTGTATTGTATTGTATGTATTGTATTGTATTGTATCATATTGTATTGTATCGTATTGTATTGTATTGTATTGTATTTGTATCATATGTATTGTATTGTATTGTATGTATTGTATTGTATTGTATCATATTGTATTGTATCACATTGTATTGTATTGTATCATATTGTATTGTATTGCGTCGTATCGTACTGTATTGTATCATATTGTATTGTATCATATTGTATTGTATTGTATTGTATTGTATCATATTGTATTGTATTGTATCGTATTGTATCATATTGTATTGTATTGTATCATATTGTATTGTATTGTATCATATTGTATTGTATCGTATTGTATTGTATTGTATCGTATTGTATCATATGTATTTGTATCATATTGTATCGTATTGTATTGTATTGTATTGTATTGTATTTGTATCATATCGTATTGTATCATATTGTATTGTATTGTATCATATTGTATTGTATTGTATTGTATTGTATCGTATTGTATCATATGTATTGTATTGTATTGTATTGTATGTATTGTATTGTATTGTATCATATGTATTGTATTGTATTGTATTGTATTTGTATCATATCGTATTGTATCGTATTGTATTGTATTGTATTGTATCATATGTATTGTATTGTATTGTATCGTATTGTATTGTATTGTATTGTATCATATGTATTGTATTGTATTGTATCATATGTATTGTATTGTATTGTATTGTCTTGTATTGTATTGTATTGTATTGTATTGTATTTGTATCATATGTATTGTATTGTATTGTATTGTATTGTATTGTCATGTGGGTCGTCTAAAGGGGACCAAGGCGCGACGTGTATAGTGCTCATATTTCCTTTTTAATGAATACACTTCGTGTTGTGATTTGGAATTCCCATCGTTAGAGCCTCTCTTGCCCATGATATATGGGACATAAAGTGGCATTGTCTTAGCACCTGTAACTCATCATAGATGATATTAAAGTTACTTTTGATTCGTTTCATCCACTAACGTTTAATGAATGGTGCTAACAGGAGGAGGATACTATGTCTGGTGTTAACATTATAGACATGGACCAGTAACCTGAGTCTAGTGTTAACATTATGGACATGGACCAGTAACCTGAGTCTAGTGTTATAGATATGGACCAGTAACCTGAGTCTAGTGTTAACATTATAGACATGGACCAGTAACCTGAGTCTAGTGTTATAGATATGGACCAGTAACCTGAGTCTAGTGTTAACATTATAGACATGGACCAGTATCCTGAGTCTAGTGTTAACATTATAGACATGGACCAGTAACCTGAACCCAGTGTTAACATTATAGACATGGACCAGTAACCTGAGTCTAGTGTTAACATTATAGACATGGACCAGTAACCTGAACCCAGTGTTAACATTATAGACATGGACCAGTAACCTGAACCCAGTGTTAACATTATAGACATGGACCAGTAACCTGAGTCTAGTGTTAACATTATAGACATGGACCAGTAACCTGAGTCTAGTGTTAACATTATAGACATGGACCAGTAACCTGAGTCTAGTATTAACATTATAGACATGGACCAGTAACCTGAGTCTAGTGTTAACATTATAGACATGGACCAGTAACCTGAGTCTAGTGTTAACATTATAGACATGGACCAGTAACCTGAGTCTAGTGTTAACATTATAGACATGGACCAGTAACCTGAGTCTAGTGTTATAGATATGGACCAGTAACCTGAGTCTAGTGTTAACATTATAGACATGGACCAGTAACCTGAGTCTAGTGTAAACATTATAGACATGGACCAGTAACCTGAGTCTAGTGTTAACATTATAGACATGGACCAGTATCCTGAGTCTAGTGTTAACATTATGGACATGGACCAGTAACCTGAGTCTAGTGTTATAGATATGGACCAGTAACCTGAGTCTAGTGTTAACATTATAGACATGGACCAGTAACCTGAGTCTAGTGTTATAGATATGGACCAGTAACCTGAGTCTAGTGTTAACATTATAGACATGGACCAGTATCCTGAGTCTAGTGTTAACATTATAGACATGGACCAGTAACCTGAACCCAGTGTTAACATTATAGACATGGACCAGTAACCTGAGTCTAGTGTTAACATTATAGACATGGACCAGTAACCTGAGTCTAGTATTAACATTATAGACATGGACCAGTAACCTGAGTCTAGTGTTAACATTATAGACATGGACCAGTAACCTGAGTCTAGTGTTAACATTATAGACATGGACCAGTATCCTGAGTCTAGTGTTAACATTATAGACATGGACCAGTAACCTGAACCCAGTGTTAACATTATAGACATGGACCAGTAACCTGAACCCAGTGTTAACATTATAGACATGGACCAGTAACCTGAGTCTAGTGTTAACATTATAGACATGGACCAGTAACCTGAGTCTAGTGTTAACATTATAGACATGGACCAGTAACCTGAGTCTAGTGTTAACATTATAGACATGGACCAGTAACCTGAGTCTAGTGTTATAGATATGGACCAGTAACCTGAGTCTAGTGTTAACATTATAGACATGGACCAGTAACCTGAACCCAGTGTTAACATTATAGACATGGACCAGTAACCTGAGTCTAGTGTTAACATTATAGACATGGACCAGTAACCTGAACCCAGTGTTAACATTATAGACATGGACCAGTAACCTGAACCCAGTGTTAACATTATAGACATGGACCAGTAACCTGAGTCTAGTGTTAACATTATAGACATGGACCAGTAACCTGAGTCTAGTGTTAACATTATAGACATGGACCAGTAACCTGAGTCTAGTATTAACATTATAGACATGGACCAGTAACCTGAGTCTAGTGTTAACATTATAGACATGGACCAGTAACCTGAGTCTAGTGTTAACATTATAGACATGGACCAGTAACCTGAGTCTAGTGTTAACATTATAGACATGGACCAGTAACCTGAGTCTAGTGTTATAGATATGGACCAGTAACCTGAGTCTAGTGTTAACATTATAGACATGGACCAGTAACCTGAGTCTAGTGTAAACATTATAGACATGGACCAGTAACCTGAGTCTAGTGTTAACATTATAGACATGGACCAGTATCCTGAGTCTAGTGTTAACATTATGGACATGGACCAGTAACCTGAGTCTAGTGTTATAGATATGGACCAGTAACCTGAGTCTAGTGTTAACATTATAGACATGGACCAGTAACCTGAGTCTAGTGTTATAGATATGGACCAGTAACCTGAGTCTAGTGTTAACATTATAGACATGGACCAGTATCCTGAGTCTAGTGTTAACATTATAGACATGGACCAGTAACCTGAACCCAGTGTTAACATTATAGACATGGACCAGTAACCTGAGTCTAGTGTTAACATTATAGACATGGACCAGTAACCTGAGTCTAGTATTAACATTATAGACATGGACCAGTAACCTGAGTCTAGTGTTAACATTATAGACATGGACCAGTAACCTGAGTCTAGTGTTAACATTATAGACATGGACCAGTATCCTGAGTCTAGTGTTAACATTATAGACATGGACCAGTAACCTGAACCCAGTGTTAACATTATAGACATGGACCAGTAACCTGAACCCAGTGTTAACATTATAGACATGGACCAGTAACCTGAGTCTAGTGTTAACATTATAGACATGGACCAGTAACCTGAGTCTAGTGTTAACATTATAGACATGGACCAGTAACCTGAGTCTAGTGTTATAGATATGGACCAGTAACCTGAGTCTAGTGTTAACATTATAGACATGGACCAGTAACCTGAGTCTAGTGTAAACATTATAGACATGGACCAGTAACCTGAGTCTAGTGTTAACATTATAGACATGGACCAGTATCCTGAGTCTAGTGTTAACATTATGGACATGGACCAGTAACCTGAGTCTAGTGTTATAGATATGGACCAGTAACCTGAGTCTAGTGTTAACATTATAGACATGGACCAGTAACCTGAGTCTAGTGTTATAGATATGGACCAGTAACCTGAGTCTAGTGTTAACATTATAGACATGGACCAGTATCCTGAGTCTAGTGTTAACATTATAGACATGGACCAGTAACCTGAACCCAGTGTTAACATTATAGACATGGACCAGTAACCTGAGTCTAGTGTTAACATTATAGACATGGACCAGTAACCTGAGTCTAGTATTAACATTATAGACATGGACCAGTAACCTGAGTCTAGTGTTAACATTATAGACATGGACCAGTAACCTGAGTCTAGTGTTAACATTATAGACATGGACCAGTAACCTGAGTCTAGTGTTAACATTATAGACATGGACCAGTAACCTGAGTCTAGTGTTAACATTATAGACATGGACCAGTAACCTGAGTCTAGTGTTAACATTATAGACATGGACCAGTATCCTGAGTCTAGTGTTAAGTTAGACATGGACCAGTAACCTGAACCCAGTGTTAACATTATAGACATGGACCAGTAACCTGAACCCAGTGTTAACATTATAGACATGGACCAGTAACCTGAGTCTAGTGTTAACATTATAGACATGGACCAGTAACCTGAACCCAGTGTTAACATTATAGACATGGACCAGTAACCTGAACCCAGTGTTAACATTATAGACATGGACCAGTAACCTGAACCCAGTGTTAACATTATAGACATGGACCAGTATCCTGAGTCTAGTGTTAACATTATAGACATGGACCAGTAACCTGAACCCAGTGTTAACATTATAGACATGGACCAGTAACCTGAGTCTAGTGTTAACATTATAGACATGGACCAGTATCCTGAGTCTAGTGTTAACATTATGGACATGGACCAGTAACCTGAGTCTAGTGTTATAGATATGGACCAGTAACCTGAGTCTAGTGTTAACATTATAGACATGGACCAGTATCCTGAGTCTAGTGTTAACATTATAGACATGGACCAGTAACCTGAACCCAGTGTTAACATTATAGACATGGACCAGTATCCTGAGTCTAGTGTTAACATTATAGACATGGACCAGTAACCTGAACCCAGTGTTAACATTATAGACATGGACCAGTAACCTGAGTCTAGTGTTAACATTATAGACATGGACCAGTAACCTGAGTCTAGTGTTAACATTATAGACATGGACCAGTAACCTGAACCCAGTGTTAACATTATAGACATGGACCAGTATCCTGAGTCTAGTGTTAACATTATAGATATGGACCAGTAACCTGAACCCAGTGTTAACATTATAGACATGGACCAGTAACCTGAGTCTAGTGTTAACATTATAGACATGGACCAGTAACCTGAGTCTAGTGTTATAGACATGGACCAGTAACCTGAACCCAGTGTTAACATTATAGACATGGACCAGCAACCTGAATCATCTGACAAAATGTGTCAGTGTGGTTTCTATTCTGATCTTCTGTATCAATGTCTTTGCTACAATGTTTCAGCCCTGTTTTCAGATCCATGGACAGTGGCCCCTATACAATGTTTCAGCCCTGTTTTCAGATCCATGGACAGGGGCCCCTATACAATGTTTCAGCCCTGTTTTCAGATCCATGGACAGGGGCCCCTATACAATGTTTCAGCCCTGTTTTCAGATCCATGGACAGTGGCCCCTATACAATGTTTCAGCCCTGTTTTCAGATCCATGGACAGTGGCCCCTATACAATGTTTCAGCCCTGTTTTCAGATCCATGGACAGTATTGTATTGTATCCTATTGTATCCTATTGTATCCTATTGTATCCTATTGTATCGTATTGTATCCTATTGTATTGTATCCTATTGTATCCTATTGTATCCTATTGTATTGTATCCTATTGTATTGTATCCTATTGTATCCTATTGTATCCTATCGTATCATATTGTATCCTATCGTATCCTATCGTATCATATTGTATCCTATTGTATCCTATTGTATCCTATTGTATCCTATTGTATCCTATCATATCCTATTGTATCCTATTGTATCCTATCGTATCATATTGTATCCTATCGTATCATATTGTATCCTATCGTATCCTATTGTATCCTATTGTATCCTATTGTATCCTATCGTATCCTATTGTATCCTATTGTATCCTATTGTATCCTATTGTAGCCTATTGTATCCTATTGTATCCTATTGTATTGTATCATATTGTATTGTATTGTATTGTATCATATTGTATTGTATCCTATTGTATCCTATTGTATCGTATCCTATTGTATCGTATCCTATTGTATCCTATTGTATTGTGTCCTATTGTATCCTATTGTATCCTATTGTATTGTGTCCTATTGTATCCTATTGTATCCTATTGTATTGTATTGTATTGTATTGTATTGTATCATATTGTATTGTATCATATTGTATTGTATCATATTGTATTGTATCCTATTGTATCGTATCCTATTGTATCGTATCCTATTGTATCCTATTGTATCGTATCCTATTGTATCCTATTGTATCCTATTGTATTGTGTCCTATTGTATCCTATTGTATCCTATTGTATTGTATCCTATTGTATTGTATCCTATTGTATCCTATTGTATCCTATTGTATCCTATTGTATTGTATCCTATCGTATCCTATTGTATTGTATCCTATTGTATCCTATTATATCCTATTGTATCCTATTGTATTGTATCATATTGTATTGTATCCTATTGTATCGTATCCTATTGTATCGTATCCTATTGTATCCTATTGTATCGTATCCTATTATATCCTATTGTATCCTATTGTATTGTGTCCTATTGTAAACAGATTCCCTTCGGGGCAGTAAAGGTTTTTAATCAATCAATTCGAATTGTATCATATTGTATCCTATTGGATTTTATTGTATCAGATTCTAATGTCTTGTATTGTATCATATTGTATCTTATTGGATTTAATTGTATCCTATTGGATTGTATTGTATCAGATTCTAATGTCTTGTACTGTATCCTATTGGATTTAATTGTATCGTATTGTATCCTATTGGATTTGATTGCATCAGATTGTATACTATTGGGTTTTATTGTATTGTATCAGATTCTAATGTATTGTATCCTATCCTATTGTACTGTATGATATCTGGTTGGTCAATGGCTGGACTGCCAGTTCTAGATGTACTGTCTTGTCCCTGTGCCTCCAGCTTGTGGTCCAGGGTTCTATGGGGCTGGCTGCAGGCTGACGTGTGAGTGTGGTGACATGGGAAAGTGCGACCGTTTCCGTGGCTGTGTGTGTAAGGGACGACACGGTGCTCGCTGTGAAAGAGAAGGTAAACGATTTTAAAGGTTTTTAAAAACGTAAGTTCAAGCTGATTGATTGATGGATTGAATTGAATGATTGATTGATTGTTGATGATGTTGTTGATGATGTTGTTGTTGATGAGGATGTTGCTTATAGACAGGGCGCCTGTTGTGGTCAGTAACCTGATCGACACAGAGTTGAACGCTGGGATTCACCACATCGTCAACTGTAGCGCCACGGGCCGACCAGCACCATTACATAGAGAGATCATCCTACTCAAACCAGACACAACCAGAATATATGTAAGTGGTAGTCTGGTCCCAGATCAGTTAGTGCTGTCTTGTCAACTCCTACGGTCATTGTCACTCCCAGGCTATGTAAGTGGTAGTCTGGTCCCAGATCAGTTAGTGCTGTCTTGTCAACTCCTACGGTCATTGTCACTCCCAGGCTATGTAAGTGGTAGTCTGGTCCCAGATCAGTTAGTGCTGTCTTGTCAACTCCTACGGTCATTGTCACTCCCAGGCTATGTAAGTGGTAGTCTGGTCCCAGATCAGTTAGTGCTGTCTTGTCAACTCCTACGGTCATTGTCACTCCCAGGCTATGTAAGTGGTAGTCTGGTCCCAGATCAGTTAGTGCTGTCTTGTCAACTCCTACGGTCATTGTCACTCCCAGGCTATGTAAGTGGTAGTCTGGTCCCAGATCAGTTAGTGCTGTCTTGTCAACTCCTACGGTCATTGTCACTCCCAGGCTATGTAAGTGGTAGTCTGGTCCCAGATCAGTTAGTGCTGTCTTGTCAACTCCTACGGTCATTGTCACTCCCAGGCTATGTAAGTGGTAGTCTGGTCCCAGATCAGTTAGTACTGTCTTGTCAACTCCTACGGTCATTGTCACTCCCAGGCTATGTAAGTGGTAGTCTGGTCCCAGATCAGTTAGTGCTGTCTTGTCAACTCCTACGGTCATTGTCACTCCCAGGCTATGTAAGTGGTAGTCTGGTCCCAGATCAGTTAGTGCTGTCTTGTCAACTCCTACGGTCATTGTCACTCCCAGGCTATGTAAGAGGTAGTCTGGTCCCAGATCAGTTAGTACTGTCTTGTCAACTCCTACGGTCATTGTCACTCCCAGGCTATGTAAGAGGTAGTCTGGTCCCAGATCAGTTAGTGCTGTCTTGTCAACTCCTACGGTCATTGTCACTCCCAGGCTATGTAAGTGGTAGTCTGGTCCCAGATCAGTTAGTGCTGTCTTGTCAACTCCTACGGTCATTGTCACTCCCAGGCTATGTAAGTGGTAGTCTGGTCCCAGATCAGTTAGTGCTGTCTTGTCAACTCCTACGGTCATTGTCACTCCCAGGCTATGTAAGTGGTAGTCTGGTCCCAGATCAGTTAGTGCTGTCTTGTCAACTCCTACGGTCATTGTCACTCCCAGGCTATGTAAGTGGTAGTCTGGTCCCAGATCAGTTAGTACTGTCTTGTCAACTCCTACGGTCATTGTCACTCCCAGGCTATGTAAGTGGTAGTCTGGTCCCAGATCAGTTAGTGCTGTCTTGTCAACTCCTACGGTCATTGTCACTCCCAGGCTATGTAAGTGGTAGTCTGGTCCCAGATCAGTTAGTGCTGTCTTGTCAACTCCTACGGTCATTGTCACTCCCAGGCTATGTAAGAGGTAGTCTGGTCCCAGATCAGTTAGTACTGTCTTGTCAACTCCTACGGTCATTGTCACTCCCAGGCTATGTAAGAGGTAGTCTGGTCCCAGATCAGTTAGTTATTTTAGTTGTATAGATGTGTATCCTTAAGTAGATGGAAGTGAATTTGATGATGGAAAAAATCATTAGCATTAGCTATTATTAGCAATCACTGCATTTAGCCATATGTTCTAATCAAATGCTTAATAAATGTATAATTTTCCTAGGCATTTGACACTGATATGGTGGATGATCAGACCACGTCTACGTTTAGGGTTGATAAAATCACTGAACGAGATACTGGTCGTTGGATCTGCCAGGTGAAAACTCCAGCAGGGCAGGCACAGAGATACTTCATGGTTATTGTCCAAGGTAAGAAAATCACAAAATCAAATTTCCCCAAAACTCAGATTATTCCTAGTTTTAGACTACAGTACTTTCAATGGATAATCTCCATTGAGATTGATTTTTAGTCTGAGGCTAGGTTTAGTCTGGGTCTGGGAAACTACCTCTCCTCTGATACTTCCCCCCCATAAGTATTTTGTGAATGTGAATTGGGTCAGTTGTTTCTTCTCTTCCTCTCTCTCTCTCTTCCTCTCTCTCTCTCTTCTCTTTCTCTCTCTCTCTCTCTCTCTCCTCTCTCTTCTCTCTCTCTTCTCTCTCTCTTATCTCTCTCTCTTCCTCTCTCTCTCTCTTCTCTTTCTCTCTCTCTCTCTCTCTCTCCTCTCTCTTCTCTCTCTCTTCTCTCTCTTCTCTCTCTTACTCTCTCTCTCTCTCTTCTCTCTTCTCTCTCTCTTCTCTTCTCTTCTCTTCTCTTCTCTTCTCTTCTCTTCTCTCTCTCTGTCTCTCTCTCTCTCTCTCTCTCTCTCTCTCTCTCTCTCTCTCTCTCTCTCTCTCTCTCTCTCTCTCTCTCTCTCTCTCTCTCTTCTCTCTCTCTCTCTTCTCTCTCTCTCTTCTCTCTCTCTTCTCTCTCTCTCTCTCCTCTCTCTCTCTCTCCTCTCTCTCTCAGTCCCTCCAAAGCCCCAGAATCCTCCCATGTTGAACGGCAGTGGTCCGCATCACCTGGTTGTGTTGGTCAATAAGGAGCCGTATACAGGAGATGGACCGGTGACCTCTGTCAAGGTCATCTACAAGCAGGTCAATACCTCTGTATGGAAGACCGTTGAAGGTACTGTACACCACAGACATGAACTCTTACCTGTACTGTACAATACAGACATGAACTCTTACCTGTACTGTACAATACAGACATGAACTCTTACCTGTACTGTACACCACAGACATGAACTCTTACCTGTACGGTACACCACAGACATGAACTCTTACCTGTACTGTACAATACAGACATGAACTCTTACCTGCTGTTACCCAGTTCTAGCCTACATTTCTTATTCTACACATCAAGTCAAAGCCTGAGCCTGTAAAGCCTGGGCCTGTAAAGCCTGGGCCTGTAAAGCCTGGGCCTGTAAAGCCTGGGCCTGTAAAGCCTGGGCCTGTAAAGCCTGAGCCTGTAAAGCCTGAGCCTGTAAAGCCTGGGCCTGTAAAGCCTGAGCCTGTAAAGCCTGAGCCTGTAAAGCCTGGGCCTGTAAAGCCTGAGCCTGTAAAGCCTGGGCCTGTAAAGCCTGGGCCTGTAAAGCTTGAGCCTGTAAAGCCTGGGCCTGTAAAGCCTGGGCCTGTAAAGCCTGGGCCTGTAAAGCCTGGGCCTGTAAAGCCTGAGCCTGTAAAGCTTGAGCCTGTAAAGCCTGGGCCTGTAAAGCCTGGGCCTGTAAAGCCTGGGCCTGTAAAGCTTGAGCCTGTAAAGCCTGGGCCTGTATTCACCAACAGTTTCAGCGTAGCCTTTTCATAATTTTTCGTGATTATGATCTTGTGTCATTGCTACAACTCCGCCATTGGGCTCGGGAGAGTCGAAGGTCGAATCATGCGTCCTCCAAAACATGACCCACCAAACCGCGCTTCTTAACACCCGCCCGCTTAACCCAGAAGCCAGCTGCACCAATGTGTCGGAGGAAACACCGTTCAACTAGAGCGCGATGAGCCCAGTGGCCAAACCCTCGTCTAACCCGGACGACGCTGGGCCAATTGTGCGCCGCCCTATGGGACTACCGGTCACGGCCGGTAATGACCCCCAGGCTGTAGTGTGGCCGCGGTGCCACTCGGGCGTAGCCTTTTCGATCATAATGAATAAGGTTTTATGGGTAAGGGGGGGGGACCTGAAGCACCCCTCTTGAATATGGACCCTGGTCTCAAAGGGTATACAATGATGTGCTAAATGATATCACATTCCTGTGAGCTTCAGTAAATGTTTCCTGAAACTTCATCCCACTAGTTGTTATCACGACTGTACTGAACAATTAGAATGATATCGTCTCCCTGAGGGATGTTATTGTGTTACTGCTTCCAGAAGGTTCTCTTCCTGTGTTCTTCCAAGTATTACTTTCTTTGTACGTTTAGAAACTTTTGTCAACATCGTCACACGGAGTCATTGATGCATGTGAGTGATGAGCACCCTCTCTCTCTCCCTCTGTCTGTGGGTTCAATTCTCGGGCCGACTCTCTTCTCTGTATACATCAATGATGTCGCTCTTGCTGCTGGTGAGTTTCTGATCCACCTCTACGCAGACGACACCATTTTGTATACTTCTGGCCCCTCTTTGGACACTGTGTTAACTAACCTCCAGATGAGCTTCAATGCCATACAACTCTCCTTCCGTGGCCTCCAACTGCTCTTAAATACAAGTAAAACTAAATTCGTGCTCTTCAACCGATCGCTGCCTGCACCTGCCCGTCCGTCCAGCATCTCTACTCTGGACGGATCTGACTTAGAATACGTGGACAATTACAAATACCTGGGTGTCTGGTTAGACTGTAAACTCTCCTTCCAGACTCACATTAAGCATCTCCAATCCAAAATTAAATCTAGAATCGGCTTCCTATTTCACAACAAAGCATCCTTCACTCATTGGTCAAACATACCCTCGTAAAACTGACCATCCTACCGATCCTCGACTTCGGTGTTGTCATCTATAAAATAGCCTCCAACACTCTACTCAGCAAACTGGATGCAGTCTATCACAGTGCCATCCGTTTTGTCACCAAAGCCCCATATACTACCCACCACTGTGACCTGTACGCTCTCGTTGGCTGGCCCTCGCTTTATACTCATCGCCAAACCCACTGGCTCCAGGTCATCTATAAGTCTCTGCTAGGTAAAGCCCCGCCTTATCTCAGCTCACTGGTCACCATAGCAGCACCCATCTGTAGCACGTGCTCCAGCAGGTATATCTCACTGGTCACCCCCAAAGCCAATTCCTCCTTTGGTCATCTTTCCTTCCAGTTCTCTGATGCCAATGACTGGAACGAACTGCAAAAATCTCTGAAGCTGGAGACTCATATCTCCCTCGCTAGCTTTAAGCACCAGCTGTCAGAGCAGCTCACAGATCACTGCACCTGTACATAGCCCATCTGTAAACAGCCCATCTACCTACCTCATCCCCATACTGTATTTATTTATTTATCTTGCTCCTTTGCACCCCAGTATCTCTACTTGCACATTCGTCTTCTGCACATCTACCATTCCAGTGTTTAATTGCTATATTGTAATTACTTTGACACCATGGCCTATTTATTGCCTTAACTCCCTAATCTCACCTCATTTGCACTCACTGTATATATACTTTTTGTTTTCTTTTGTTCTACTGTATCATTGACTGTATGTTTGTTTTACTCCATGTGTAACTCTGTGTTGTTGTTTGTGTCGAATTGCTATGCTTTATCTTGGCCAGGTCACAGTTGCAAATGAGAACTTGTTCTCAACTAGCCTACCTGGTTAAATAAAGGTGAAATAAAAAATAAAATAAAAGTCTCTCTCCCTCCCTCCCTGCCTCTCTCTCTCTCTCTCTCCCTCTCTCTCTCTGTTCTCTCTCTCTCTCTCTCTCCCTCTCTCTCTCTGTTCTCTCTGTCTCTCGCTCCCGTTCTCCTCGTCTCTCTCTCTCTCTCTCTCCTTCTCTCCCCCTGTCTCTCTCTCTCCCTGTCTGTCTCTCTCCCCTGCCTCCCTCTCTCCCGTTTTCCCATCTCTCTCTCTCTCTCTCCCTCTCTCTCTCTCTCTCCCTCTCTCCCCCTGTCTCTCTCTCTCTCTCTCTCTCCCTTTCTCCCCTGCCTCCCTCTCTCTCTCTCTCTCTCCCTCTCTGTCTCTCTCTCTCTCTCTCTCTCTCTCCCTCTCTGTCTCTCTCTCCTTCTCTGTCTCTCTCTCTCTCTCCCTCTCTGTCTCTCTCTCTCTCTCTCCCTTTCTCCCCTACCTCTCTCTCTCTCTGTCTGTCTCTCTCCCCTACCTCTCTCTCTCTCTCTCTCTCAGTGGTTGGCCCAGTGGTGAAGCTAGAGAACCTGTCTCCGATGACCCACTACACCACCTTCGTCCAGCTGAGTCGCCATGGCGCCGGAGGGGCGGGGTTTCCCGGGCCAGAGGCCAGCTTCTCCACACAGATGCTTGGTGAGAACTATAGAAGAACCCAGAAAAACTATAGAACTAGAATGGCTTGGTAAAAATAATATAATTAAAATTAACTAACTGTAGTTTTGTGGTAAGTACCACCCCAGTAACTACCCTAGGAACCACCCTAGTAACTACCCTAGGAACAACCCTAGTAACTACCCTAGGAACCACCCTAGTAACAACCCTAGGAACCACCCTAGGAACCACCCTAGGAACCACCCTAGTAACAACCCTAGGAACCACCCTAGGAACCACCCTAGGAACCACCCTAGTAACTACCCTAGGAACCACCCTAGTAACTACCCTAGGAACCACCCTAGTAACTACCCTAGGAACCACCCTAGTAACTACCCTAGGAACCACCCTAGCAACTACCCTAGGAACACCCTAGTAATCACCCTAGTAACTACCCTAGGAACCACCCTAGTAACTACCCTAAGAACCACCCTAGTAACTACCCTAGGAACCACCCTAGTAACTACCCTAGTAACTACCCTAGTAACTACCCTAGGAACCACCCTAGTAACTACCCTAGGAACCACCTTAGTAACTACACTAGGAACACCCTAGTAACCACCCTAGTAACTACCCTAGGAACCACCCTAGTAACTACCCTAGGAACCACCCTAGTAACCACCCTTGGAACCACCCTAGTAACTACCCTGGGAACCACCCTAGCAACTACCCTAGGAACCACCCTAGCAACTACCCTAGGAACCACCCTAGTAACCACCCTAGTAACTACCCTAGGAACCACCCTAGTAACTACCCTAGGAACCACCCTAGTAACTACCCTAGGAACCACCCTAGTAACTACCCTAGTTACCACCCTAGTTACTACCCTAGGAACCACCTTAGTAACTACCCTAGGAACACCCTAGTAACCACCCTAGTAACTACCCTAGGAACCACCCTAGTAACTACCCTAGGAACCACCCTAGTAACTACCCTAGGAACCACCCTAGTAACTACCCTAGGAACTACCCTAGGAACCACCCTAGTAACTACCCTAGGAACACCCTAGTAACCACCCTAGTAACTACCCTAGGAACCACCCTAGTAACTACCCTAGGAACCACCCTAGTAACTACCCTAGGAACCACCCTAGTAACTACCCTAGTAACTACCCTAGTAACTACCCTAGGAACCACCCTAATAACTACCCTAGGACCCACCCTAGTAACTACCTTAGGAACCACCCTAGCAACTACCCTAGAAACCACCCTAGCAACTACCCTAGGAACCACCCTAGTAACCACCCTAGTAACTACCCTAGGAACCACCCTAGTAACTACCCTAGGAACCACCCTAGTAACTACCCTAGTAACTACCCTAGGAACCACCCTAGTTACTACCCTAGGAACCACCTTAGTAACTACCCTAGGAACACCCTAGTAACCACCCTAGTAACTACCCTAGGAACCACCCTAGTAACTACCCTAGGAACCACCCTAGTAACTACCCTAGGAACCACCCTAGTAACTACCCTAGTAACTACCCTAGTAACTACCCTAGGAACCACCCTAGTAACTACCCTAGGAACCACCCTAGTAACTACCCTAGGAACCACCCTAGCAAGTACCCTAGGAACCACCCTAGTAACTACCCTAGGAACCACCCTAGTAACTACCCTAGGAACCACCCTAGTAACTACCCTAGGAACCACCCTAGCAACTACCCTAGGAACCACCCTAGTAACTACCCTAGGAACCACCCTAGGAACTACCCTAGGAACCACCCTAGTAACCACCCTTGCAACCACCCTAGTAACTACCCTGGGAACCACCCTAGCAACTACCCTAGGAACCACCCTAGCAACTACCCTAGGAACCACCCTAGTAACTACCCTAGGAACCACCCTAGTAACTACCCTAGGAACCACCCTAGTAACTACCCTAGTAACCACCCTAGGAACTACCCTAGGAACCACCCTAGGAACCACCCTAGTAACTACCCTAGGAACCACCCTAGTAACTAACCTAGGAACCACCCTAGTAACTACCCTAGGAACCACCCTAGTAACTACCCTAGGAACCACCCTAGGAACCACCCTAGGAACCACCCTAGTAACTACCCTAGGAACCACCCTAGTAACCACCCTAGGAACCACCATAGTAACCACCACAGTAATCCACCTCAGTAACCCAGACGCTGGGTAAGAATCATCCCATTCTCTTTAAAATCCGACCTCAGGTGGACATTAGCAAGGGAATTAATCTGGACATTACTAACGACACATGGAGGCCTAACAGAAACCTGACTTACTGCCTCTGAGTTATAGTGCGTTCGTAAAGTATTCAGACCCCTTGACTTTTTCCACATTTTGTTACGTTATAGCCTTATTCTAAAATTGTGGAAAAAAAACAATTTCCTCATCAATCTACACACAAAGCGAAAACATATTAAAAATATAAAACAGAAAAACCTTATTGACATCAGTATTCAGACCCTTTGTTATGAGACTTGAAATTTAGCTCAGGTGCATCCTGTTTCCATTGATCATCCTTGAGATGTTTCTACAACTTGATTGGAGTCCACCTGTGGTAAATTCAATACCTGTTGTAAATTCAATTGATTGGACATGATTTGGAAAGGCACACACCTGTCTATATAAGGTCCCACAGTTGACAGTGCATGTCAGAGCAAAAACCAAGCCATGAGGTCAATGGAATTGTCTGTAGAGCTCCGAGGCAGGATTGTGTTGAGGCACAGATCTGGGGAAGGGTACCAAAACACCAAGACTCTTCCTAGAGCTGGCTGCCCGGACAAACTGAGCAATCAGGGGAGAAGGGCCTTGGTCAGGGAGGTGACCAAGAACCCGATGGTCACTCTGACAGAGCTCCAGAGTTCCTCCGTGGAGATGGGAGAACCTTCCAGAAGGACAACCATCTCTGCAGCAATCCACCAATCAGGCCTTTATGGTAGGGTGGCCAGACGGACGCCACTCCTCAGTAAAAGGCACATGACAGACCGCTTGGAGTTTGCCAAAAGGCACCTAAAGACTCTCAGACCATGAGAAACAAGGCTCTCTGGTCTGATGAAACCAAGATTGAACTCTTTAGCCTGAATGCCAAGCGTCACTTCTGGAGGAAACCTGGCACCATCCCAACAGTGAAGCATGGTGGTGGCAGCATCATGCTGTGGGGATGTTTTTCAGCAGCAGGGACTGGGAGATTAGTCAGGACTAGTCTCTGAATGTCCTTGAGTAGCCCGCCCAGAGCTCGGACTTGAACCCGATCGAACATCTCTGGAGAGACATGAAAATAGCTGTGCGGCGATGCTCCCCATCCAACCTGACAGAGCTTGAGAGGATCTGCAGAGAAGAATGGGAGAAACTCCCCAAATACAGGTCTGCCAAGCTTGTAGCATCATACCAAAGAAGACTCGAGGCTGTAATCGCTGCCAAAGGTGCTTCAACAAAGTACTGAGTAAAGGGTCTGAATACTTCACATCAAATCAAATCAAATGTTATTAGTCACATGTGCCGAATACAACAGGTATAGTAGACCTCTCAGTGAAATGCTGAATACAACAGGTGTAGTAGACCTCACAGTGAAATGCTGAATACAACAGGTGTAGTAGACCTCTCAGTGAAATGCTGAATACAACAGGTGTAGTAGACCTCACAGTGAAATGCCGAATACAACAGGTGTAGTAGACCTCACAGTGAAATGCTGAATACAACAGGTGTAGACCTCACAGTGAAATGCTGAATACAACAGGTGTAGTAGACCTTACAGTGAAATGCTGAATACAACAGGTGTAGACCTCACAGTGAAATGCTGAATACAACAGGTGTAGTAGACCTTACAGTGAAATGCTGAATACAACAGGTGTAGTAGACCTTACAGTGAAATGCTGAATACAACAGGTGTAGACCTCACAGTGAAATGCTGAATACAACAGGTGTAGTAGACCTCACAGTGAAATGCTGAATACAACAGGTGTAGTAGACCTCACAGTGAAATGCTGAATACAACAGGTGTAGTAGACCTCTCAGTGAAATGCTGAATACAACAGGTGTACACCTCACAGTGAAATGCTGAATACAACAGGTGTAGTAGACCTCTCAGTGAAATGCTGAATACAACAGGTGTAGTAGACCTCTCAGTGAAATGCTGAATACAACAGGTGTAGTAGACCTCTCAGTGAAATGCTGAATACAACAGGTGTAGTAGACCTCTCAGTGAAATGCTGAATACAACAGGTGTAGTAGACCTCTCAGTGAAATGCTGAATACAACAGGTGTAGTAGACCTTACAGTGAAATGCTGAATACAACAGGTGTAGTAGACCTCTCAGTGAAATGCTGAATACAACAGGTGTAGTAGACCTCTCAGTGAAATGCTGAATACAACAGGTGTAGTAGACCTTACAGTGAAATGCTGAATACAACAGGTGTAGTAGACCTCTCAGTGAAATGCTGAATACAACAGGTGTAGTAGACCTCTCAGTGAAATGCTGAATACAACAGGTGTAGTAGACCTTACAGTGAAATGCTGAATACAACAGGTGTAGTAGACCTCTCAGTGAAATGCTGAATACAACAGGTGTAGTAGACCTCTCAGTGAAATGCTGAATACAACAGGTGTAGTAGACCTCTCAGTGAAATGCTGAATACAACAGGTGTAGTAGACCTTACAGTGAAATGCTGAATACAACAGGTGTAGTAGACCTCTCAGTGAAATGCTGAATACAACAGGTGTAGTAGACCTCTCAGTGAAATGCCGAATACAACAGGTGTAGTAGACCTCACAGTGAAATGCTGAATACAACAGGTGTAGTAGACCTCACAGTGAAATGCTGAATACAACAGGTGTAGTAGACCTCTCAGTGAAATGCCGAATACAACAGGTGTAGTAGACCTCTCAGTGAAATGCTGAATACAACAGGTGTAGTAGACCTCACAGTGAAATGCCGAATACAACAGGTGTAGTAGACCTCACAGTGAAATGCCGAATACAACAGGTGTAGTAGACCTCTCAGTGAAATGCTGAATACAACAGGTGTACACCTCACAGTGAAATGCTGAATACAACAGGTGTAGTAGACCTCACAGTGAAATGCTGAATACAACAGGTGTAGTGGACCTTACAGTGAAATGCTGAATACAACAGGTGTAGTAGACCTCACAGTGAAATGCTGAATACAACAGGTGTAGTAGACCTCACAGTGAAATGCTGAATACAACAGGTGTAGTAGACCTCACAGTGAAATGCTGAATACAACAGGTGTAGTAGACCTCACAGTGAAATGCTGAATACAACAGGTGTAGTAGACCTCACAGTGAAATGCTGAATACAACAGGTGTAGTAGACCTTACAGTGAAATGCTGAATACAACAGGTGTAGTAGACCTCACAGTGAAATGCTGAATACAACAGGTGTAGTAGACCTCACAGTGAAATGCTGAATACAACAGGTGTAGACCTCACAGTGAAATGCTGAATACACCAGGTGTAGTAGACCTTACAGTGAAATGCTGAATACACCAGGTGTAGTAGACCTCACAGTGAAATGCTGAATACAACAGGTGTAGTAGACCTTACAGTGAAATGCTGAATACAACAGGTGTAGTAGACCTTACAGTGAAATGCTGAATACAACAGGTGTAGTAGACCTCACAGTGAAATGCTGAATACAACAGGTGTAGTAGACCTCACAGTGAAATGCTGAATACAACAGGTGTAGTAGACCTTACAGTGAAATGCTGAATACAACAGGTGTAGTAGACCTCACAGTGAAATGCTGAATACAACAGGTGTAGTAGACCTCACAGTGAAATGCTGAATACAACAGGTGTAGTAGACCTCACAGTGAAATGCTGAATACAACAGGTGTAGTAGACCTCACAGTGAAATGCTGAATACAACAGGTGTAGTAGACCTCACAGTGAAATGCTGAATACAACAGGTGTAGTAGACCTCACAGTGAAATGCTGAATACAACAGGTGTAGTAGACCTCACAGTGAAATGCTGAATACAACAGGTGTAGTAGACCTCACAGTGAAATGCTGAATACAACAGGTGTAGTAGACCTTACAGTGAAATGCTGAATACAACAGGTGTAGTAGACCTCACAGTGAAATGCTGAATACAACAGGTGTAGTAGACCTCACAGTGAAATGCTGAATACAACAGGTGTAGTAGACCTCACAGTGAAATGCTGAATACAACAGGTGTAGTAGACCTCACAGTGAAATGCTGAATACAACAGGTGTAGTAGACCTCACAGTGAAATGCTGAATACAACAGGTGTAGTAGACCTCACAGTGAAATGCTGAATACAACAGGTGTAGTAGACCTTACAGTGAAATGCTGAATACAACAGGTGTAGACCTTACAGTGAAATGCTGAATACAACAGGTGTAGTAGACCTCACAGTGAAATGCTGAATACAACAGGTGTAGTAGACCTCACAGTGAAATGCTGAATACAACAGGTGTAGTAGACCTTACAGTGAAATGCTGAATACAACAGGTGTAGTAGACCTCACAGTGAAATGCTGAATACAACAGGTGTAGTAGACCTTACAGTGAAATGCTGAATACAACAGGTGTAGTAGACCTCACAGTAAAATGCTTACTTATGAGCCCCAACAATAATATAACAATAATATAATATAACCAAGAATGTAGTTTAAAAACAATACGGATAAGAATAAGACATAAAAGTAACAAGTAATTAAAGAGCAGCAGTAAAATAACAATAGTGAGACTATACATACAGGGGGGTATCGGTTAGTTGAGGTAATATTTACATGTAGGTAGAGTTATTAAAGTGACTATGCATAGATGATAACAACAGAGAGTAGCAGCGGTGTCGAGAGGGGGAGAGGGGGAGGGGGGGGAGGGGGGGAGAGGGGGAGGGGGGGGGCAATGAAAATACTTATGTAAACGTGATATCTCTGTTTTACATTTTTGTTTAAATTTGCAATTAAAAAAAACCTGTTTTTGCTTTGTCATTATGGGGTATTGTGATGTCATTATGGGGTATTGTGATGTCATTATGGGGTATTGTGATGTCATTATGGGGTATTGTGATGTCATTATGGGGTATTGTGATGTCATTATGGGGTAATGTTTGTAGATTTTATGAAGAAACAAATATTTAATACATTTTACGATAAGGCTGTAACGTAACAAAATGTGTAAAAAGTCAATGGGTCTGAATACTTTCAGAATGCACTGTAAATAGCTAACCCCAGAGAAGAACAGGGTGCAGCCAAGGCATTTCACTACCGAATCAACTGACCTATGGCAGGATCTCAGTTTATCTGAATGATCAGCTATGAAAAGCCAACTGACATTTACTCCTGAGGTGCTGACCTGTTGCACCCTCTACGACCACTGTGATTATTATTATTATCTGACCCTGCTGGTCATCTATGAACATTTGAACATCTTGGCCATGTTCTGTTATAATATCCACCCTGCACAGCCAGAAGAGGACTGGCCACCCCTCATAGCCTGGTTCCTCTCCACCCGGCACAGCCAGTAGAGGACTGGCCACCCCTCATAGCCTGGTTCCTCTCTACCCAGTACAGCCAGTAGAGGACTGGCCACCCCTCATAGCCTGGTTCCTCTCTACCCAGTACAGCCAGTAGAGGACTGGTCACCCCTCATAGCCTGGTTCCTCTCTACCCAGTACAGCCAGTAGAGGACTGGCCACCCCTCATAGCCTGGTTCCTCTCTAGGTTTCTTCCTAGGTTTTGGCCTTTCTAGGGAGTTTTTCCTAGCCACCGTGCTTCTACACCTACATTGCTTGCTGTTTGGGGTTTCAGGCTGGGTTTCAGTACAGCACTTTGAGATATCAGCTGATGTAAGAAGGGCTTTATAAATACATTTGATTTGATTTGATTTCATATCCCTGACCTCAAGAATCTTTTTTTCTCTCTCTCTCTCTCTCCCCATCTTTCACTCTCTCTCTCTCTCTCTCTCTCTCTCTCTCCCCATCTTTCACTCTCTCTCTCCATCTTTCTCTCTCTCTCTCTCTCTCTCTCTCTCTCTCTCCCCATCTTTCACTCTCTCTCCCCTAACCCTCCCACTCCTTCAGATCACCCACTCCCCTCGGGGGTGAGGCTTGTTCCTGTATCCCAGACATCCCTGGGCCTGTCCTGGGACCGTGTCATTGGGTCTGGGTCTCCCAAGGAAGACTGGACCTTCCAGGTAAGAGGTCTCAGTTGGTTAAAGCTCTAGAAACACCAGGGTCGTGGGTTCTATTTGGGTCACATACACAAAAACATTTTACTAAGTAGCCTTGTCCGATCCATAACGGTCCGTAGGGCAGGAGTCCATCTCCTGTTTCTGTAGCGAGGCAGCTTCATGTACCAGTACACGCTCTGGACAGGACACTAGTCTATCTCCTGTTTCTGTAGCGAGGCAGCTTTATGTACCAGTACACCCCCTGGACAGGATGCTAGTCTATCTCCTGTTTCTGTAGCGAGGCAGCTTTATGTACCAGTACACCCTCTGGACAGGACACTAGTCTATCTCCTGTTTCTGTAGTGAGGCAGCTTGATGTACCAGTACAACCCCTGGACAGGACACTAGTCTATCTCCTGTTTCTGTGGTGAGGCAGCTTGATGTTCCAGTACACCTCCTGGACAGGATGCTAGTCTATCACAGGGCTTCAGATAAACATGATGTATATTTATATTTATCTATTTTGCTCCTTTGCACCCCATTATTTCTATTTCAACTTTGCACTTTCTTCCACTACAAATCTATCATTCCAGTGTTTTACTTGCTATATTGTATTTACTTTGCCACCATGGCCTTTTTGTCTTTACCTCCCTTATCTCACCTCATTTGCTCACATTGTATATAGACTTATTTTTCTACTGTATTATTGACTGTATGTTTGTTTTACTCCATGTGTAACTCTGTGTTGTTGTATGTTGTCGAACTGCTTTGCTTTATCTTGGCCAGGTCGCAATTGTAAATGAGAACTTGTTCTCAACTGGTCTACCTGGTTAAATAAAGGACTTGTTCTCAACTTGCCTACCTGGTTAAATAAAGGACTTGTTCTCAACTAGTTTACCTGGTTAAATAAAGGACTTGTTCTCAACTTGCCTACCTGGTTAAATAAAGGTGAAATAAAAATAAATAAAAAATGATTCCATTCTCAGGTGGAATGTGTTCCGAGCTCTGACCCTGGGAATGTGAAGATTTACCAGATCCCCTCCAACTTGACAGGCGTCCAGCTGACAGGTGAGGAGGACTGTACTGATATAGTGTACTCTAATATTGTCATGAATTTACTGTACTGATATAGTGTACTCTAATATTGTCATGAATTTACTGAACTGATATAGTGTACTCTGATATTGCCATGAATGTACTGTACTGATATAGTGTACTCTAATATTGTCATGCATTTACTGTACTGATATAGTGTACTCTAATATTGTCATGAATTTACTGTACTGATATAGTGTACGCTAATATTGTCATGAATTTACTGTACTGATATAGTGTACTCTAATATTGTCATGAATTTACTGAACTGATATAGTGTACTCTAATATTGTCATGAATTTACTGTACTGATATAGTGTACTCTAATATTGTCATGAATTTACTGAACTGATATAGTGTACTCTGATATTGTCATGAATTTACTGAACTGATATAGTGTACTGTAATATTGTCATGAATTTACTGTACTGATATAGTGTACTCTAATATTGTCATGAATTTACTGTACTGATATAGTGTACTCTAATATTGTCATGAATTTACTGAACTGATATAGTGTACTCTGATATTGTCATGAATTTACTGAACTGATATAGTGTACTGTAATATTGTCATGAATTTACTGTACTGATATAGTGTACTCTAATATTGTCATGAATTTTACTGTACTGATATAGTGTACTCTAATATTGTCATGAATGTACTGTACTGATATAGTGTACTCTAATATTGTCATGCATTTACTGTACTGATATAGTGTACTCTAATATTGTCAATCATTTACTGTACTGATATAGTGTACTCTAATATTGTCATGAATTTACTGAACTGATATAGTGTACTCTAATATTGTCATGAATTTACTGAACTGAGATAGTGTACTCTGATATTGTCATGAATTTACTGAACTGATATAGTGTACTCTAATATTGTCATGAATTTACTGAACTGATATAGTGTACTCTAATATTGTCATGAATTTTACTGTACTGATATAGTGTACTCTAATATTGTCATGAATTTACTGAACTGATATAGTGTACTCTGATATTGTCATGAATGTACTGTACTGATATAGTGTACTCTGATATTGTCATGAATTTACTGAACTGATATAGTGTACTCTGATATTGTCATGAATTTTACTGTACTGATATAGTGTACTCTAATATTGCCATGAATTTACTGTACTGATATAGTGTACTCTAATATTGTCATGAATTTACTGTACTGATATAGTGTACTCTAATATTGTCATGAATTTTACTGTACTGATATAGTGTACTCTAATATTGCCATGAATTTACTGTACTGATATAGTGTACTCTAATATTGTCATGAATTTACTGTACTGATATAGTGTACTCTAATATTGTCATGAATTTACTGAACTGATATAGTGTACTCTGATATTGTCATGCATTTACATCACGTTTTTAGGACAGTAATGTAATGGGTTTGTTGTTTTCTGACAGAGCTGAAGCCCAGACACAAGTATGAGTGCAGGGTGAGGATGATGACGGTGTCAGTGGGACAACACATCCAGCCTGTCTTTGCATGGACACTCAGCAACGGTAAGACCTGGGAGGACAGTAGCTGGGGAACACTTAAGTCTGTTCTCTCACACTATATATATATATACAAAGGTATGTGGACACCCCTTCAAATTAGTGGATTCTGTTATTTCAGCCACAGCTGTTGCTGACAGGTGTATAAAATTGAGCACACAGCCATGCAATCTTCATAGACAAACATTGGCAGTAGAATGGCTTTACTGAAGAGCTCAGTGACATTCAACGTGGCACCATCATAGGATGCCACCTTTCCAACAAGTCAGTGTGTCGTATTTCTGTCCTGCTAGAGCTGCCCCCGGTCAACTGTAAGTGCTGTTATTGTGAAGTGGAAACGTCTAGAAGCAACAACGGCTCAGCCGCGAAGTGGTAGGCCACACAAGCTCACAGAACTATAAGATAGATAGAATAGTATAATATAGAATAGTATACTATAGACACCAGAGAGGATAGTATACTATAGACACCAGAGAGGATAGTATACTATCCTCGCTGGTGTCAATACTACACTATATCCTCTCTGGTGTCTATAGTATACTGTCATCTCTGGTGTCTATACTATATCCTCTCTGGTGTCAATACTATTCTCACTGGTGTCAATACTATTCTCACTGGTGTCAATACTATTCTCACTGGTGTCAATACTATTCTCACTGGTGTCAATACTATACGATACTAAACTCAGCAAAAAAAGAAACGTCCCTTTTTCAGGACCCTGGTCTTTCAAAGACAATTAATAAAAATCCAAATAACTTCACAGATCTTCATTGTAAAGGGTTTAAACACTGTTTCCCATGCTTGTTCAATGAACCTGAAACAATTAATGAACATGCACCTGTGGAACGGTCGTTAAGACACTAACAGCTTACAGACGGTAGGCAATAAAGGTCACAGTTATGAAAACTTAGGACACTAAAGAGGCCTTTCAACTGACTCTGAAAAACACCAAAAGAGAGTGCCCAGGGTCCCTGCTCATCTGCGTGAACGTTCCTTAGGCATGCTGCAAGGAGACATGAGGACTGCAGATGTGGCCAGGGCAATAAATTGCAATGTTGGTACATCCAAACATCACACCTGCGGGACAGGTACAGGATGGCAACAACAACTGTCCGAGTTACACCAGGAATGCACAATCCCTCCATCAGTGCTCAGACTGTCCGCAACAGGCTGAGAGAGGCTGGACTGAGGGCTTGTAGGCCTGTTGTAAGGCAGGTCCTCACCAGACATCACTGGCAACAACGTCGCCCATGGGCACAAACCCACCGTCGCTCGACTGGCAAAAAGTGTCTCACCAGGGGTGATGGTCGGATTCGCATTTATCGTTGAAGGAATGAGCGTTACACCGAGGTCTGTACTCTGGAGTGGGATCGATTTAGAGGTGGAGGGTCCGTCATGGTCTGGGGCGGTGTGTCACAGCATCATCGGACTGAGCTTGTTGTCATTGCAGACAATCTCAACGCTGTGCGTTACAGGGAAGACATCCTCCTCCCTCATGTGGTACCCTTCCTGCAGGCTCATCCAGACATGGCCCTACTATCCTATCCTATATCCTCTCTGGTGTCTATACTATACTATATAATCTCTGGTGTCTATACTATCCTATATCCTCTATCGTGTCTATATTATACTATACTATCCTATATCCTCTATGGTGTCTATACTATAGTATATCCTATATCCTCTATGGTGTCTATATTATACTATCCTATATCCTCTATGGTGTCTATACTATACTATCCTATATCCTCTATGGTGTCTATATTATACTATCCTATATCCTCTATGGTGTCTATACTATACTATCCTATATCCTCTATGGTGTCTATACTATAGTATATCCTATATCCTCTATGGTGTCTATACTATACTATCCTATATCCTCTATGGTGTCTATATTATACTATCCTATATCCTCTATGGTGTCTATATTATACTATCCTATATCCTCTATGGTGTCTATATTATAATATCCTATATAATCTCTGGGGTCTATACTATACTATACTATATCCTCTATGGTGTCTATATTATACTATCGTATCTGGTGTCTATACTATACTATACTATATCCTCAGTGGTGTCTATACTATACTATATCCTCAGTGGTGTCTATACTATACTATACTATATCCTCAGTGGTGTCTATACTATCCTATATCCTCTATCGTGTCTATATTATACTATACTATCCTATATCCTCTATGGTGTCTATACTATAGTATATCCTATATCCTCTATGGTGTCTATATTATACTATCCTATATCCTCTATGGTGTCTATACTATACTATCCTATATCCTCTATGGTGTCTATATTATACTATCCTATATCCTCTATGGTGTCTATACTATACTATCCTATATCCTCTATGGTGTCTATACTATAGTATATCCTATATCCTCTATGGTGTCTATACTATACTATCCTATATCCTCTATGGTGTCTATATTATACTATCCTATATCCTCTATGGTGTCTATATTATACTATCCTATATCCTCTATGGTGTCTATATTATAATATCCTATATAATCTCTGGGGTCTATACTATACTATACTATATCCTCTATGGTGTCTATATTATACTATCGTATCTGGTGTCTATACTATACTATACTATATCCTCAGTGGTGTCTATACTATACTATATCCTCAGTGGTGTCTATACTATACTATATCCTCTCTGGTGTCTATACTATATTAAAAACTGGGTGGTTCGAGCCCTGAATGCTGATTGGCTGACAACCATGGGATATCAGACGTTATACCACGGCTATGACTAAACATGTATTTTTACTGTTCTAATTAGGTTGGTAACCAGTTTATAATAGCAATACGGCACCTCGGGGGTTTGTGGTATATGGCCAATATACCACGGTTAAGGGCTGTATCCAGGCACTCTGTGATGCGCCGTATGTAAGAACAGCCCTTAGCCGTGGTATATTGGCCATATACTGTACCACGGGCCTTATTGCTTAACTATATCCTCTCTGGTGTATATCCTATCCTATATCTTCTCTGGTGTCTACCCTATACTATATCCTCTCTGGTGTCTATCCTATATCCTCTCTGGTGTCTATCCTATCCTATATCCTCTCTGGTGTCTATCCTATCCTATATCCTCTCTGTGTCACGACTTCTACCGAAGTCGATGCCCCTCCTTGTTCGGGTGGTGCTCGGCGATCGACGTCACCGGTCTTCTAACCACCATTGATCAGTTTTTCATTATCCATTGGTTTTGTCTTGTCTTCCTTCCACACCTGGTTCCAATCCCATTAATTACATGTTGTGTATTTAACCCTCTGTTTCCCCTCATGTCCTTGTCGGTGATTGTTTGTTATGTTATGTTACGTGTTGTTGACGTATCGGTGTGCGACGGGTTATTTGTTTACCCAGATAATTTTTACGTTGGTTTTGGAGTTAGTTTTGTTAATAAATACTCCATTTTTTAACCACTTTGGTTTCTCCTGCGCCTGACTTCCCTGCCACCTACACACACGGATTATGACACTCTGGTGTCTATCCTATATCCTCGCCGGTGTCTAACCTATATCCTCTCTGGTGTCTAACCTATCCTATATCTTCTCTGGTGTCTAACCTATCCTATATACCCTCTGGTGTCTATCCTATCCTATATCCTCTCTGGTGTCTAACCTATCCTATATCTTCTCTGGTGTCTATCCTATCCTATATCCTCTATGGTGTCTATCCTATCCTATATCCTCTCCGGTGTCTAACTGTCACGGGAATTTTTCTATCCCAATGATAATAATTAACAATCAATAAGCCTTGGCTAATTCCCAAGGTTTGTAAGACACTGGGTAAAGAATAATTAGGCAAGGACTCAGCTTTCTGCAAAAGGTCTCTACAGTTTATTCAGTGAATGTTCTGAAGTACATTACACAAAGAAGTTCATTTTATGCTCCCTCCCCTCTTACGCACATACCTCCACACAAACAATAGATATCCTACGCACATCCATACACACGAACAGTAGGTGAGTTGTATCCCTCCCCGGACTTCTCACCACTGTTAATCACTACCCAGCGCTGCCTGTTCCTTTCCCCCGAGATTAGAGGAACCTTGAAGGCTACTCCCTGTTTCTTCCAAGCCTCTTCAGGTCGGGTCACACACACATGTCTACAGTTCCCTTAGGCCCACTAACACACACATGTTTCTCTTCCTCCCGGGCCTCCACTAGACCTTATGGGACTTACGTTTAGTACTTTAATTATTCATCACACATGCTACATATCTACTAATTACTAATCAGTTACGTTTCAGGGAGGGATTCTTTATTCATTTACCTTTATTATATGATTTCCTTATCACTAACCTATCCTATATCCTTTCTGGTGTCTATCCTATATCCTCTCTGGTGTCTGTCCTATCCTATATCCTTTCTGGTGTCTATCCTATATCCTCTCTGGTGTCTATCCTATCCTATATCCTCTCTGGTGTCTATCCTATATCCTCTCTGGTGTCTAACCTATCCTATATCCTCTCTGGTGTCTATCCTATACTATAGCCTCTCTGGTGTCTAACCTATCCTATATCCTCTCTGGTGTCTATCCTATATCCTCTCTGGTGTCTATCCTATCCTATATCCTCTCTGGTGTCTATCCTATCCTATATACCCTCCGGTGTCTAACCTATCCTATATCCTATATCCATTCTGGTGTCTAACCTATCCTATATCCTCTCTGGTGTCTATCCTATATCCTCTCTGGTGTCTATCCTATTCTATATCCTCTCTGGTGTCTATCCTATATCCTCTCTGGTGTCTATACTATATCCTTTCTGGTGTCTATCCTATATGCTCTCTGGTGTCTATCCCATGCTATCCTGTCTGTTCTACCAGAGTTGCCCCCGGCCCCGTCCAACATCAGGAGCTGTAACATCACCGACACCTCAGCCATCATTACCTGGTCTCTGGTCGAGGGTCACTCCATTTCCAAGGTCATTCATTGATTGGTTGATTGAATGTATTTATTTAAATTATTAAAATGCATATAAAGCCTCTCCAGTCAGAAACGCTATTCCACACTTTTAAAACAGCTATCAAGGATTTAGCATAATATAGTAGCAAGGTTTTTTTTTTCAAATAAAATTCAATTATAAAAAAGTTACATATCCTTGAGGAGCGTTACTTATTTCCATTGTGCTCCTTAGGTGATGCTGCGTTTCCAAGACAACGCCATGGCCGACTACAGCCAGCTGGCAGAGATCAACGTTCCGCAGCAGGGGGAGGGGCCAGGGCAGCGGGCAGCCAATCAGATGCAGTTCCAGCTGCGCGGTCTGAAACCTGACACTCCGTACGTGGTGGAGTTCTGGTCCAAGAACAACATGGGGGAGGGTCTAGAGAAACCTCAGATCCCCCTCCGGACCATGACGCTGCAGGAGAACTCTCGTAAGTTAGTTACCCACAATACCTTACACCTGGAAATTAGTTACACCCCCCCCCCCCCTCCCAGTCAGGGCCTAGAATTAACAACCACCACCTGTAAATTGCGGGTCGATTTTGGCATTGGTGTGGTAAGATGTCTATTTCCCCAGCCACGTTGGCAGGTGGTCAGTGTTCCACAGTGAGAGCATTTCATTCACATTTTTATCAAGTATGATCACATTAATAATAAAATAAATACTGCAGTAGATGTTTTCAATGTATTTTCATCTTACGCTGTGACACTGCCTGGCTGTGTCAAGAGACTCATCTGAAGGTAACCCATACAAACGAATGGAAGTATGGCTGGTGGACCAAAAATGTCCATTTTAGGCCCTGCTCACAGTACATCACACCTGTAAGTAAGTTACCCACAATACATCACACATGTTAGTTAGTTACCCACAATACATCACACCTGTCAGTTAGTTACCCACAATACATCACACCTGTCAGTTAGTTACCCACAATACATCACACCTGTCAGTTAGTTACCCACAATACATCACACCTGTCAGTTAGTTACCCACAATACATCACACCTGTCAGTTAGTTACCCACAATACATCACACCTGTCAGTTAGTTACCCACAATACATCACACCTGTAAGTTACCCACAATATATCACACCTGTCAGTTAGTTACCCACAATACATCACACCTGTAAGTAAGTTACCCACAATACATCACACCTGTCAGTAAGTTACCCACAATACATCACACCTGTAAGTTAGTTACCCACAATACATCACACCTGTAAGTTAGTTACCCACAATACATCACACCTGTCAGTTAGTTACCCACAATACATCACACCTGTAAGTTACCCACAATACATCACACCTGTCAGTTAGTTACCCACAATACATCACACCTGCAAGTAAGTTACCCACAATACATCACACCTGTCAGTTAGTTACCCACAATACATCACACCTGTCAGTTAGTTACCCACAATACATCACACCTGTCAGTTAGTTACCCACAATACATCACACCTGTCAGTTAGTTACCCACAATACATCACACCTGTCAGTTAGTTACCCACAATACATCACACCTGTCAGTTAGTTACCCACAATACATCACACCTGTAAGTTACCCACAATACATCACACCTGTCAGTTAGTTACCCACAATACATCACACCTGTCAGTAAGTTACCCACAATACATCACACCTGTAAGTTAGTTACCCACAATACATCACACCTGTCAGTAAGTTACCCACAATACATCACACCTGTAAGTTAGTTACCCACAATACATCACACCTGTCAGTTAGTTACCCACAATACATCACACCTGTAAGTTAGTTACCCACAATACATCACACCTGTCAGTTAGTTACCCACAATACATCACACCTGTAAGTTAGTTACCCACAATACATCACACCTGTAAGCTAGTTACCACTAAAACCTCAGATACCTCTCAAGCCCATTATGCCACAGGAGAGCTTCCGTAAGTTACACACCATACCACAGCCTAGACTCCGTCCACCCCCTACATGACTCTGTCCTCTCCTGTTGAGAAACATCACACCCTCCTCTGAACCATGACACCACAGCAGAGCTCCTGACATTAGTTATCACACTACCTCGCGACGACCATGACCCAAAACGCTCACTCTATCCCCCCCCATGAAGCAGCAGAGCTCCTGTAAATTACCCACAAAACCCCTCAATCCACCATCCACCCCCCTGCTTAGTTCAGATTACCTTCTAATAACCAGACAAAATGCTATAAATCACGTAGCTGACAAGCGTGCAAAATTTGCTTCTGGGTACCAGGATTAAAACTTTCTCAATGTGACACAACTAGGGATAACGTAGTAAGATTTCACAACCCGTGACAGTAGCCAACATATTTCCCCTAAAGCAAGACACCCGCACGCTGATGAATACTCCCACTGATAATTGTGCAACGTTTCGACCCAAAAGGGTCTTCATCAGGTTTAACCCGCACGAAGCTTTGAGCCAAGTTAGTGGATGTGCATACACAGTGTTTGAAACATATCGTCCTCTTCCTCCTCCTCTTCCTCCTCCTCCTCCTCCTCCTCCTCCTCCTCTTCCTCCTCCTCCTCCTCCTCCTCCTCCTCCTCCTCCTCCTCCTCCTCCTCCTCCAGGTCTGGCTGGCCTTGGCAGCGAGGGTAACATGCTGTTCTATGCCATCCTGGGTTCAGCTGGCATGACCTGCATCACCATCCTGGTGGCCTTCTGTATCGTCCTGCAGCTGAAGAGAGCCACCGTCCAGCGACGCATGGTCCAGGCCTTCCAGAATATAGTGGTGAGTTCTGGGTCGGCCTGACTCTCTTTTTAGTGCTGCCCGTAATGTCAATACATGAACACAGAGGAGAACCCTCACGAAGCAGTTACATTGTGGAGGAGATGTTAGCTATAGAGGGCAGTATTCTATTGTGGAGGAGATGTTAATGGAGGAGGGCAGTATTCTATTGTGGAGGAGATGTTAGCTATAGAGGGCAGTATTCTATTGTGGAGGAGATGTTAGTGGAGGAGGGCAGTATTCTATTGTGGAGGAGACGTTAGCTATAGAGGGCAGTAATCTATTGTGGAGGAGATGTTAGCTATAGAGGGCAGTAATCTATTGTGGAGGAGACGTTAGCTATAGAGGGCAGTAATCTATTGTGGAGGAGACGTTAGCTATAGAGGGCAGTAATCTATTGTGGAGGAGACGTTAGCTATAGAGGGCAGTAATCTATTGTGGAGGAGACGTTAGCTATAGAGGGCAGTAATCTATTGTGGAGGAGACGTTAGCTATAGAGGGCAGTAATCTATTGTGGAGGAGATGTTAGCTATAGAGGGCAGTAATCTATTGTGGAGGAGATGTTAGCTATAGAGGGCCGTATTCTATTGTGGAGGAGATGTTAGCTATAGAGGGCAGTAATCTATTGTGGAGGAGATGTTAGCTATAGAGGGCAGTAATCTATTGTGGAGGAGATGTTAGCTATAGAGGGCAGTATTCTATTGTGGAGGAGACGTTAGCTATAGAGGGCAGTAATCTATTGTGGAGGAGATGTTAGCTATAGAGGGCAGTAATCTATTGTGGAGGAGACGTTAGCTATAGAGGGCAGTAATCTATTGTGGAGGAGACGTTAGCTATAGAGGGCAGTATTCTACTGTGGAAGAGATGTTAGCTGTAGAGGGCAGTATTCTATGCTACATCTGTATTGCTTCAATACACTTTCCAAACACAGATATATGGATGAGCGCAACAGTTCTAGAACAATTTATGATTTTCTTTTCCATTTGTAGAGAGAGGAGCCAGTGGTCCAGTTCAGTTCTGGTTCTCTCAACCTGCCCAGCAGGAAACATAAGAACCCAGAGCAGTCCGTGGCCTACCCCACCCTGGAGTGGAGCGACATCAAGTTCCAGGACATCATCGGAGAGGGAAACTTTGGCCAGGTGATCAAAGCTCGCATCAAGAAGGACGGGTTGAGGATGGACGCTGCTATTAAACGAATGAAAGGTGCTCCTTGAATTAATAAATGGATGAATGAATGAATGAATAGATTGAATGTCTCAGTAGATAGATTGAATGTCTCACTATCTCATTATATTTAACAGAGTATGCCTCTAAAGACGACCACAGGGACTTTGCAGGGGAGCTGGAGGTCCTGTGTAAACTGGGCCATCACCCCAATATCATCAACCTACTGGGAGCCTGTGAACACAGAGGTAATATAACATCTACCTACTGGGAGCCTGTGAACACAGAGGTAATATAACATCATCAACCTACTGGGAGCCTGTGAACACAGAGGTAATATAACATCTACCTACTGGGAGCCTGTGAACACAGAGGTAATATAACATCTACCTACTGGGAGCCTGTGAACACAGAGGTAATATAACAACAAACCAAAGTGTTCTTGTATACTGAAATATAAATATGGGGGGTGGGGGGGACAATGCAATGAAGACAGAGAGAAGTATCTGTACCTGGTCATAGAGTACTATGAACTGATTCTATTACCTGGTCATAGAGTACTATGAACTGATTCTATTACCTGGTCATAGAGTACTATGAACTGATTCTATTACCTGGTCATAGAGTACTATGAACTGATTCTATTACCTGGTCATAGAGTACTATGAACTGATTCTATTACCTGGTCATAGAGTACTATGAACTGATTCTATTACCTGGTCATAGAGTACTATGAACTGATTCTATTACCTGGTCATAGAGTACTATGAACTGATTCTATTACCAGGTCATAGAGTACTATGAACTGATTCTATTACCTGGTCATAGAGTACTATGAACTGATTCTATTACCTGGTCATAGAGTACTATGAACTGATTCTATTACCTGGTCATAGAGTACTATGAACTGATTCTATTACCTGGTCATAGAGTACTATGAACTGATTCTATTACCTGGTCATAGAGTACTATGAACTGATTCTATTACCTGGTCATAGAGTACTATGAACTGATTCTATTACCTGGTCATAGAGTACTATGAACTGATTCTATTACCTGGTCATAGAGTACTATGAACTGATTCTATTACCTGGTCATAGAGTACTATGAACTGATTCTATTACCTGGTCATAGAGTACTATGAACTGATTCTATTACCTGGTCATAGAGTACTATGAAGTGATTCTATTACCTGGTCATAGAGTACTATGAAGTGATTCTATTACCTGGTCATAGAGTACTATGAACTGATTCTATTACCTGGTCATAGAGTACTATGAACTGATTCTATTACCTGGTCATAGAGTACTATGAACTGATTCTATTACCTGGTCATAGAGTACTATGAACTGATTCTATTACCTGGTCATAGAGTACTATGAACTGATTCTATTACCTGGTCATAGAGTACTATGAAGTGATTCTATTACCTGGTCATAGAGTACTATGAAGTGATTCTATTACCTGGTCATAGAGTACTATGAAGTGATTCTATTACCTGGTCATAGAGTACTATGAAGTGATTCTATTACCTGGTCATAGAGTACTATGAACTGATTCTATTACCTGGTCATAGAGTACTATGAAGTGATTCTATTACCTGGTCATAGAGTACTATGAACTGATTCTATTACCTGGTCATAGAGTACTATGAACTGATTCTATTACCTGGTCATAGAGTACTATGAACTGATTCTATTACCTGGTCATAGAGTACTATGAAGTGATTCTATTACCTGGTCATAGAGTACTATGAAGTGATTCTATTACCTGGTCATAGAGTACTATGAACTGATTCTATTACCTGGTCATAGAGTACTATGAACTGATTCTATTACCTGGTCATAGAGTACTATGAAGTGATTCTATTACCTGGTCATAGAGTACTATGAAGTGATTTTATTACCTGGTCATAGAGTACTATGAACTGATTCTATTACCTGGTCATAGAGTACTATGAACTGATTCTATTACCTGGTCATAGAGTACTATGAACTGATTCTATTACCTGGTCATAGAGTACTATGAACTGATTCTATTACCTGGTCATAGAGTACTATGAACTGATTCTATTACCTGGTCATAGAGTACTATGAACTGATTCTATTACATGGTCATAGAGTACTATGAACTGATTCCATCGTTAATCCTGTTTTCTGTTACAGGCTATCTGTACTTGGCCATAGAGTTCGCCCCTCACGGCAACCTGTTGGACTTCCTGAGGAAGAGCAGAGTGTTGGAGACTGACCCGGCCTTCGCTATCGCTAACAGCACCGCCTCCACCCTCACCTCTCAACAGCTGCTCCACTTTGCTGCAGACGTGGCCCGAGGCATGGACTACCTGGCTCAGAAACAGGTCAGTACCGAAGACGTGGCCCGGGGCATGGACTACCTGGCTCAGAAACAGGTCAGTACCGAAGACGTGGCCCGGGGCATGGACTACCTGGCTCAGAAACAGGTCAGTACCGAAGACGTGGCCCGGGGCATGGACTACCTGGCTTAGAAACAGGTCAGTACCGAAGACGTGGCCCGGGGCATGGACTACCTGGCTCAGAAACAGGTCAGTACCGAAGACGTGGCCCGGGACATGGACTACCTGGCTCAGAAACAGGTCAGTACCGAAGACGTGGCCCGGGGCATGGACTACCTGGCTCAGAAACAGGTCAGTACCGAAGACGTGGCCCGGGGCATGGACTACCTGGCTCAGAAACAGGTCAGTACCGAAGACGTGGCCCGGGGCATGGACTACCTGGCTCAGAAGCAGGTCAGTACCGAAGACGTGGCCCGGGGCATGGACTACCTGGCTCAGAAACAGGTCAGTACCGAAGACGTGGCCCGGGGCATGGACTACCTGGCTCAGAAACAGGTCAGTACCGAAGACGTGGCCCGGGGCATGGACTACCTGGCTCAGAAACAGGTCAGTACCGAAGACGTGGCCCGAGGCATGGACTACCTGGCTCAGAAACAGGTCAGTACCGAAGACGTGGCCCGGGGCATGGACTACCTGGCTCAGAAACAGGTCAGTACCGAAGACGTGGCCCGGGGCATGGACTACCTGGCTCAGAAACAGGTCAGTACTGAAGACGTGGCCCGGGGCATGGACTACCTGGCTCAGAAACAGGTCAGTACCGAAGACGTGGCCCGGGGCATGGACTACCTGGCTCAGAAACAGGTCAGTACCGAAGACGTGGCCCGGGGCATGGACTACCTGGCTCAGAAACAGGTCAGTACTGAAGACGTGGCCCGGGGCATGGACTACCTGGCTCAGAAACAGGTCAGTACTGAAGACGTGGCCCGGGGCATGGACTACCTGGCTCAGAAACAGGTCAGTACCGAAGACGTGGCCCGGGGCATGGACTACCTGGCTCAGAAACAGGTCAGTACCGAAGACGTGGCCCGGGGCATGGACTACCTGGCTCAGAAACAGGTCAGTACCGAAGACGTGGCCCGGGGCATGGACTACCTGGCTCAGAAACAGGTCAGTACCGAAGACGTGGCCCGGGGCATGGACTACCTGGCTCAGAAACAGGTCAGTACCGAAGACGTGGCCCGGGGCATGGACTACCTGGCTCAGAAACAGGTCAGTACCGAAGACGTGGCCCGGGGCATGGACTACCTGGCTCAGAAACAGGTCAGTACAAGGCATCGTTACCTGTCACTCCACAAAAGCCACGTTTTTTTTTGCAAAGCAAGGAAAACATTTAATTCTAGATCTCAAAGGAGGTGACTTCACTGACTGAATGCTACTAGTGAGCACCGATAAGTAGCTAGCCATTTCACATCGGCTGGACTCTCTTGCCAACTTCTGTCACTTATTGTGACTTGGTGTGGTACCAGGCTAGGTCAGTATCTCTCTGTGGTACCAGGCTAGGTCAGTGTGGTTTTGTGGTACCAGGCTAGGTCAGTGTGGTTCTGTGGTACCAGGCTAGGTCAGTGCCTCTCTGTGGTACCAGGCTAGGTCAGTGTCTGTCTATGGTACCAGGCTAGGTCAGTGCCTCTCTGTGGTACCAGGCTAGGTCAGTGTCTCTATGTGGTACCAGGCTAGGTCAGTGTGGTTCTGTGGTACCAGGCTAGGTCAGTGCCTCTCTGTGGTACCAGGCTAGGTCAGTGCCTCTCTGTGGTACCAGACTAGGTCAGTGTCTCTCTGTGGTACCAAGCTAGGTCAGTGTCTCTCTGTGGTACCAAGCTAGGTCAGTGTAGTTCTGTGGTACCAGACTAGGTCAGTATCTCTCTGTGGTACCAGGCTAGGTCAGTGTCTCTCTGTGGTACCAGGCTAGGTCAGTGTCTCTCTGTGGTACCAGGCTAGGTCAGTGTGGTTCTGTGGTACCAGGCTAGGTCAGTGCCTCTCTGTGGTACCAGGCTAGGTCAGTGCCTCTCTGTGGTACCAGACTAGGTCAGTGTCTCTCTGTGGTACCAGGCTAGGTCAGTGTGGTTCTGTGGTACCATGCTAGGTCAGTGCCTCTCTGTGGTACCAGGCTAGGTCAGTGTCTCTCTGTGGTACCAGGCTAGGTCAGTGCCTCTCTGTGGTACCAGGCTAGGTCAGTGCCTCTCTGTGGTACCAGGCTAGGTCAGTGCCTCTCTGTGGTACCAGGCTAGGTCAGTGTGGTTCTGTGGTACCAGGCTAGGTCAGTGTCTCTCTGTGGTACCAGGCTAGGTCAGTGCCTCTCTGTGGTACCAGGCTAGGTCAGTGTGGTTCTGTGGTACCAAGCTAGGTCAGTGTCTCTCTGTGGTACCAGGCTAGGTCAGTGTGGTTCTGTGGTACCAGGCTAGGTCAGTGTCTCTCTATGGTACCAGGCTAGGTCAGTGTGGTTCTGTGGTACCAGGCTAGGTCAGTGCCTCTCTGTGGTACCAGGCTAGGTCAGTGTGGTTCTGTGGTACCAGGCTAGGTCAGTGTCTCTCTGTGGTACCAGGCTAGGTCAGTGTCTCTCTGTGGTACCAGGCTAGGTCAGTGTGGTTCTGTGGTACAAGGCTAGGTCAGTGTCTCTCTGTGGTACCAGGCTAGGTCAGTGTGGTTCTGTGGTACCAGGCTAGGTCAGTGCCTCTCTGTGGTACCAGACTAGGTCAGTGCCTCTCTGTGGTACCAGGCTAGGTCAGTGTGGTTCTGTGGTACCAGGCTAGGTCAGTGCCTCTCTGTGGTACCAGGCTAGGTCAGTGTCTCTCTGTGGTACCAGGCTAGGTCAGTGTCTGTCTGTGGTACCAGGCTAGGTCAGTGCCTCTCTGTGGTACCAGGCTAGGTCAGTGTCTCTCTGTGGTACCAGGCTAGGTCAGTGCCTCTCTGTGGTACCAGGCTAGGTCAGTGTCTCTCTGTGGTACCAGGCTAGGTCAGTGCCTCTCTGTGGTACCAGGCTAGGTCAGTGTCTCTCTGTGGTACCAGGCTAGGTCAGTGCCTCTCTGTGGTACCAGGCTAGGTCAGTGCCTCTCTGTGGTACCAGGCTAGGTCAGTGCCTCTCTGTGGTACCAGGCAAGGTCAGTGTCTCTCTGTGGTACCAGGCTAGGTCAGTGCCTCTCTGTGGTACCAGGCTAGGTCAGTGTCTCTCTGTGGTACCAAGCTAGGTTAGTGTGGTTCAGACCCCAGAGACAGGAGTGTTTCTCTGTGGTTCAGACCCCAGAGTGCGTGCTTTTAGTCATCACATCCCAAAAGGGTATTGCACAGAGGATTTATTTGTGTGAGTTGTATAATCTGACCAGATCTTTTGTCAATTCTAGTTCATCCACAGAGACCTGGCAGCCAGAAACATCCTGGTGGGAGACAACTTTGTGGCCAAGATAGCCGACTTTGGCCTCTCCAGAGGGCAAGAGGTCTACGTGAAGAAGACTATGGTAAGAGTCTCCGAAGCTGACAAACTTAATGTCATCGTGAATCACCAAGGTGTCACCTAGCCTAGCTTCCAGTTGGGGAGGGGGACACGCCAAGGCTGCCCACTACCCCCACTCTGATTTACCTCGGTGGTGAAACGTTGTTATTCACAAAGACATCTTGACTGTTTGTGTTGAGAAAGACGTGTCTTTACTCTGTGGATTGAGACAGACATGTCTTTACTGTGTGTGTTGAGACAGACATGTCTTTGCTGTGTGTGTTGAGACAGACATGTCTCTTTACTGTGTGGATTGAGAAAGACATGTCTTTGCTGTGTGTGTTGAGACAGACATGTCTTTGCTGTGTGTGAGGACAGACACGTCTTTACTGTGTGTATTGAGAAAGACATGTCTTTACTGTGTGTGAGGACAGACATGTCTTTGCTGTGTGTCAAACAGGGACGGTTACCTGTCAGGTGGATGGCCATAGAATCACTGACCTACAGTGTCTACACCACCAACAGTGACGTGTGAGTACTGCATCCTACCACTGAGTGTGAGTACTGCATCCTACCACTGAGTGTGAGTACTGCATCCTACCGCTGAGTGTGAGTACTGCATCCTACCACTGAGTGTGAGTACTGCATCCTACCACTGAGTGTGAGTACTGCATCCTACCACTGACATGTGAGTACAGTATCCTACCGCTGAGTGTGAGTACTGCATCCTACCGCTGAGTGTGAGTACTGCATCCTACCGCTGAGTGTGAGTACTGCATCCTACCACTAAGTGTGAGTACTGCATCCTACCAATGAGTGTGAGTACTGCATCCTACCACTGACAGTGACGTGTGAGTACTGTATCCTACCACTGACGTGTGAGTACTGCATCCTACCGCTGAGTGTGAGTACTGCATCCTACCACTGACGTGTGAGTACTGCATCCTACCGCTGAGTGTGAGTACTGCATCCTACCACTGACGTGTGAGTACTGCATCCTACCGCTGAGTGTGAGTACTGCATCCTACCGCTAAGTGTGAGTACTGCATCCTACCACTGAGTGTGAGTACTGCATCCTACCACTGTGTGTGAGTACTGCATCCTACCACTGAGTGTGAGTACTGCATCCTACCACTGAGTGTGAGTACTGCATCCTACCACTGAGTGTGAGTACTGCATCCTACCGCTGAGTGTGAGTACTGCATCCTACCACTGAGTGTGAGTACTGCATCCTACCACTGAGCGTGAGTACTGCATCCTACCACTGAGCGTGAGTACTGCATCTTAACACTAAGTGTGAGTACTGCATCCTACCACTAAGTGTGAGTACTGCATCCTACCACTGAGTGTGAGTACTGCATCCTACCACTAAGTGTGAGTACTGCGTCCTACCACTAAGTGTGAGTACTGCGTCCTACCAATGAGTGTGAGTACTGCATCCTACCACTAAGTGTGAGTACTGCATCCTACCAATGAGTGTGAGTACTGCATCCTACCAATGAGTGTGAGTACTGCATTCTACCACTGAGTGTGAGTACTGCATCCTACCACTGAGTGTGAGTACTGCATCCTACCACTGAGTGTGAGTACTGCATCCTACCACTGAGTGTGAGTACTGCATCCTACCACTGAGTGTGAGTACTGCATCCTACCACTAAGTGTGAGTACTGCATCCTACCACTAAGTGTGAGTACTGCATCCTACCAATGAGTGTGAGTACTGCATCCTACCACTAAGTGTGAGTACTGCATCCTACCAATGAGTGTGAGTACTGCATCCTACCACTGCGTGTGAGTACTGCATCCTACCGCTGACAGTGGAAGTTGCAGACTGAACGTGTGTCAGATACACATATATGAACTATTGATTTGAAAATGTATTGTCTGTCTCTCTTTATCCCCAGATGGTCGTATGGTGTACTTCTCTGGGAGATAGTGAGCTTAGGTTTGTATCCAGTGTGGTGAATTATATATAGACACTGTACTGTTTGGAGTGAAGTGGAGTCTGATGCAGAAATAGAACGACTAGAATGGGAAACCTAGTCAGTAATTCCATTACTATGGAGTCTCATAGTCCTGTTCTGTGTAAATAACAGTGTGTGTGTATCAGGAGGTAATCTGTACTGTGTGTGTGTGTGTGTGTGTGTGTGTGTGTGTGTGTGTGTGTGTGTGTGTGTGTGTGTGTGTGTGTGTGTGTGTGTGTGTGTCTCTCTCTCTCAGGTGGAACTCCGTACTGTGGGATGACCTGTGCTGAGCTGTATGAAAAACTCCCTCAGAGCTACCGGCTGGAGAAGCCACTCAACTGTGACGACGAGGTGTAAGTACCCACAAGACAGAGCAGAGATCACAGGAATATGGACATACATGATTAGTAAAAACAACTACATTTATAAAATCAAGAGTTTCCAGATGAATCCCCATATAGTAGAGATGTAAAATATACCATCATTGTCCTGTGTTGCGTCCAGGTATGACCTGATGGGGCAGTGCTGGAGGGAAAAGCCTTACAAGAGACCCTCATTCCAACAGATACTGGTCTCCCTCAACAGGATGCTCGAGGAGAGGAAGGTAAATCAAACACACATTTTCTTCAGGAAATATTTAAAAAAATTGAGTTTCATTCTTTCTTTAGAATTATTCACACATGTTCATATTATTTACACTAAAGGTCCGTAGTAAGATGAACTGAATGTTTTCTAATCTTTCAATGAAAACAACGTTCTAAAATAAAAATGGTATTGTTTTTCTTTTTTTAAATAATTAGTTAATATAGTAATTAACATGATTTCTCTGTGTGTCCTTTATAGACGTATGTCAACACCACTCTGTATGAGAAGTTTACCTACGCTGGCATCGACTGCTCCGCTGAAGAAGCTGGATGACACTAATTCCACCATCACGTTGTACACAAATCATAAAGCTACATGGTTTAAACAGTCCTCCGTCCATCCATCCATCCGTCCTCCATCCATCCATCCGTCCTCCGTCCATCCATCCATCCATCTATCCATCCATCCATCCATTCATCATCCATCCATCCATCCATCATCCATCCGTCCATCCATCCATCCATCCATCCATCCATTCATCCATTCATCATCCATCCATCCATTCATCTATCCATTCATCCATCCATCCATTCATCCATTCATCATCCATCCATTCATCATCCATCCATCCATCATTCCTCATCCATCCATCCGTCCTCCATCCATCTATCCATCATCCATCCATCCATCATCCATCCCTCATCCATCCATCATCCACCCATCCATCATCCATCCATCCATCATCCATCCATCCACCATCCATCCACCCATTCATCATCCATCCATCCATCCCTCCCTCCCTCCATCCATCCATCATCCATCCATCCACCATCCATTCATCATCCATCCATCCATCCATCATCCCTCCCTCCCTCCCTCCATCCAGCCACCATCCATCCATCCACCCACCCATCCATCCCTCATCCATCCATCATCCCTCCCTCCCTCCATCCATCCACCATCCATCCACCCATCCATCATCCATCCATCCCTCATCCATCCATCATCCATCCATCCATCCATCCATCATCCATCCATCCATCCACCATCCATCCATCCATCCATCCATCCACGAGGGTTTAAGGACTGCTATTTTGCACATATTGTGTATTCCAAGTTATGTGCTAACATCGTACAATCATAAACCGACCGGCAAGACTTTGGTCTTCGTGTAAACCTGCGTTATTGTTGATGATTTTTATGTTGTGATGACTGTCCATGGGTGCGTTCCCAAGGGCACACTATTCTCTATGGGGTCCTGGTCAAAAGTAGTGCACTATGTAGGGAATAGGGTGCAATAGATCCTGGTCAAAAGTAGTACACTATGTAGGGAATAGGGTGCCATATACCCTGGTCAAAAGTAGTGCACTATGTAGGGAATAGGGTGCCATAGACCCTGGTCAAAAGTAGTGCACTATGGCACCCTATTCCCTACAGAGTGCACTACTTTTGACCAGGGTCTATGTAGGGAATAGGGTGCCATAGACCCTGGTCAAAAGTAGTGCCCTTGGCACCCTATTCCCTACAGAGTGCACTACTTTTGACCAGGGTCTATGTAGGGAATAGGGTGCCATAGACCCTGGTCAAAAGTAGTGCACTATGTAGGGAATAGGGTGCCATTTGAGACGCAATCCTATGATAGTCATTGGCTGACCTGTAACAACACTGCACCTGTTGTCCTTATAAAGGCAGTGGAATCAGATGTTACAGACCTGTCAGCCAACAGTGACGTCACATGTATTGTAAGTATCTTTCACAAACTGAGGCCTAGATTCGCTCGGATTCATGGCGCTAACCGGTGGTAGCTGAACACCTGCGTTGGAGCCTTATAAATCAGCGAGCAGCAGAAACCACACCAGGTCCCGACTCGCTTTAGAAATTCAGATAGAGAAGTCTATGTAGAAATGAAATGAAATGAAATAATGATGATTTCAGCCTAATCGAGGTGTAAATTACATCTCACATTCCAGTGTTTCGAACGTGTAAACAAGGCTGCATGGGATTTATCTTAATGCGACTCCGTGCAGCCAATGGCAATGTCCACTGTAGGTACAATGCCCGGGAGCTATTTGTAGATTTAACAGCTCTAACGCCAAAAACAACCACTATGCTGGTGTCGTCCAGCGACGATCTAGTGCCTCAAACCACTACATACACAACTGTATCCTTAAAACAAAATAAAACCTTTTGTGATTAAATACTTATCTGTGATGTTTGATTATTGATACTTTTGACTAATGATATGAATACCTTTTAATTCTGAGGATCTAAGCACGTTTGTTCTCGTTTAAACAGCGTATGGGCCTGATACCAGCTAGTGGTATAGTATTGAAGCCGTTTACAAAGCCTTGAGCCATGTACAACCAACCTAAAGCATGTGGGTCATTCTACCAATGCGGTGTCTTTTGAAAAGTGTATCCTGGTAAAACAAACATGTTTAATTTCATCTAATTATAACATTCTGTCATAGAGGGCACATGTTCAACTTCATTAAAAAAAAAAACCTCAAGAGGTTAAATACAATAATAAAAATACAATAATAAAAATACAATAATAAGTGCCTATCAAGTGCCAAATACAGTAACAGGGTTGACCGTAACAGGGATGACTGTAACAGGGTTGACCGTAACAGGGATGACTATAACAGGGATGACAGTAACAGGGATGACTGTAACAGGGATGACTGTAACAGGGATGACAGTAACAGGGATGACTGTAACAGGGTTGACAGTAACAGGGTTGACCGTGACAGGGATGACCGTAACAGGGTTGACAGTAACAGGGTTGACAGTAACAGGGTTGACCGTGACAGGGATGACTGTAACAGGGTTGACAGTAACAGGGTTGACCGTGACAGGGATGACTGTTACAGGGATGACCGTAACAGGGATGACTGTAACAGGGTTGACCGTAACAGGTATGACTGTAACAGGGATGACTGTAACAGGGATGACTGTAACAGGGTTGACCGTAACAGGGTTGACAGTAACAGGGATGACTGTAACAGGGATGACTGTAACAGGGTTGATCGTAACAGGGTTGACAGTAACTGGGATGACAGTAACTGGGATGACCGTAACAGGGATGACCGTAACAGGGATGACCGTAACAGGGATGACCGTTACAGGGATGACCGTAACAGGGATGACCGTTACAGGGTTGACAGTAACAGGGTTGACAGTAACAGGGTTGACAGTAACAGTGTTGCCAATTTCATCTTAAATCAGTCATAATGCCCTTGTAACATGGGGAATGGAAGCTTGTTGTGGGGCAATGGAGCAACTGATTGCAAGCTTCAAGTGTTTCTAGAATGTGTATCTATGGGTAACAGGGTTAACATGTTACGCACAAGCAGAAAGACTAGAATCAGCTCACCTGCTTTTACACAATGATTTGACTGTTAGATGTTCAATGTTTCTTTCGAATTTATTATATATTTTTTTAATCATAGTTTCACCGTATCAATACGAGAGTTCAGTTCACGTAACAATCATCACACTGTTTTCAGAAATGACTTTTTTCAAAGAGACAAAAATGAGTAGGGCTTTACCAATGATGATGAAAACATGGAAACATTTTTGGGGTAAGTGGGTTAAATTCTACCAAGAAGTCAGAGGGGGCACGGAGGGATGTGTCAAAATGCTGAATTTGCAAGTCTTTATTTATAATAAAAAATTCGATTTAGTGAATTCTCCATGTGGTCTGAAGTAAAGGGCAGTTCATTTAATATATCAGGCTTTTAAAATGAAATATTTTTACTTAAAATATATTACAATATGGCATTTAGCAGACTCTTTCATCAAAAGCGACTTAGTCATGCATTCACACATTTTACATATGGGTGGTCCCAGGAATCAAACCCACTAACCTGGCATTGCTCTACCAACTGGTAGATATGGTATATATATATAATATATAATACCTCCCTCTGCTGGTCAGGACGTGACAACATATGGGTGGTCCCAGGAATCAAACCCACTAACCTGGCGTTGCTCTACCAACTGGTAGATATGGTATATATATATAATATATAATACCTCCCTCTGCTGGTCAGGACGTGACAACATATGGGTGGTCCCAGGAATCAAACCCACTAACCTGGCATTGCTCTACCAACTGAGCTACAGAGGACCATATCAAAGTGATGCCACTCGTTTGGTGGAACGTCCCATACCCAGCTGGGTTAGTTCAGGCGAGTCTAGAGTAACAGTGACTCAGGGTTGGCTAATAAAAGCCCAGTCTATATCTAGCTGTCCTAGAGTCTCCTGGCTGTCCTAGAGTCTCCTGGCTGTCCTAGAGTCTCCTGGCTGTCCTAGACTCTCCTGGCTGTCCTAGAGTCTCCTGGCTGTCCTAGAGTCTCCTGGCTGTCCTAGAGTCTCCTGGCTGTCCTAGAGTCTCCTGGCTGTCCTAAAGTCTCCTAGCTGTCCTAGAGTCTCCTGGCTGTCCTAGAGTCTCCTGGCTGTCCTAGAGTCTCCTGGCTGTCCTAGACTCTCCTGGCTGTCCTAGAGTCTCCTGGCTGTCCTAGAGTCTCCGGGCTGTCCTAGAGTCTCCTGGCTGTCCTAGAGTCTCCTGGCTGTCCTAGAGTCTCCTGGCTGTCCTAAAGTCTCCTAGCTGTCCTAGAGTCTCCTGGCTGTCCTAGAGTCTCCTGGCTGTCCTAGAGTCTCCTGGCTGTCCTAGAGTCTCCGGGCTGTCCTAGAGTCTCATCGCTGGCCTAGACTCTCCGGGCTGTCCTACAGTCTCCTGGCTGTCCTAGAGTCTCCTGGCTGTCCTAGACTCTCCTGGCTGTCCTAGAGTCTCCTGGCTGTCCTAGACTCTCCTGGCTGTCCTAGTGTCTCATGGCTGTCCTAGACTCTCCTGGCTGTCCTAGTGTCTCCTGGCTGTCCTAGACTCTCCTGGCTGTCCTAGAGTCTCCCGGCTGTCCTAGAGTCTCCTGGCTGTCCTAGAGTCTCCTGGCTGTCCTAGAGTCTCATGGCTGTCCTAGACTCTCCGGGCTGTCCTAGACTCTCCTGGCTGTCCTAGAGTCTCCGGGCTGTCCTAGACTCTCCTGGCTGTCCTAGTGTCTCATAGCTGTCCCAGAGTCTCCTGGCTGTCCTAGAGTCTCCTGGCTGTCCTAGAGTCTCCTGGCTGTCCTAGAGTCTCCTGGCTGTCCTAGAGTCTCCTGGCTGTCCTAGAGTCTCCTGGCTGTCCTAGAGTCTCCTGGCTGTCCTAGAGTCTCCTGGCTGTCCTAGACTCTCCTGGCTGTCCTAGAGTCTCCTGGCTGTCCTAGAGTCTCCTGGCTGTCCTTGAGTCTCCTAGCTGTCCTAGAGTCTCCTGGCTGTCCTAGACTCTCCTGGCTGTCCTAGAGTCTCCTGGCTGTCCTAGAGTCTCCTGGCTGTCCTAGAGTCTCCTGGCTGTCCTTGAGTCTCCTGGCTGTCCTAGAGTCTCCTGGCTGTCCTAGAGTCTCCTGGCTGTCCTAGAGTCTCCTGGCTGTCCTAGACTCTCCTGGCTGTCCTAGAGTCTCCTGGCTGTCCTAGAGTCTCCTGGCTGTCCTAGACTCTCCTGGCTGTCCTAGACTGTCCTGGCTGTCCTAGAGTCTCCTGGCTGTCCTAGAGTCTCATGGCTGTCCTAGACTCTCCTGGCTGTCCTAAAGTATCCTGGCTGTCCTAGAGTCTCCTGGCTGTCCTAGACTGTCCTGGCTGTCCTAGACTCTCCTGGCTGTCCTAGAGTCTCCTGGCTGTCCTTGAGTCTCCTGGCTGTCCTTGAGTCTCCTGGCTGTCCTTGAGTCTCCTGGCTGTCCTTGAGGCTCCTGGCTGTCCTAGAGTTTCATGGCTGTCCTAAAGTATCCTGGCTGTCCTTGAGTCTCCTGGCTGTCCTAGACTCTCCTGGCTGTCCTAAAGTATCCTGGCTGTCCTTGAGTCTCCTGGCTGTCCTTGAGTCTCCTGGCTGTCCTAGAGTCTCCTGGCTGTCCTTGAGGCTCCTGGCTGTCATAAGAACACAGGACCAGGAGTGGTCAGCGGAATCCCATCAGGCTGTCCTTGCGTCTCCTGTCCTAAGGTCCAGTGTTAGCCCTAGCTAGGGTCCAGTGTTAGCCCTAGCTAGGGTCCAGTGTTAGCCCTAGCTAGGGTCCAGTGTTAGCCCTAGCTAGGGTCCAGTGTTAGGCCTAGCTAGGGTTCAGTGTTAGGCCTAGCTAGGGTCCAGTGTTAGATCTAGCTAGGGTCCCATCCAGTCTGTCCTATAGGGTCTCCTGTCTGTCTTGTCACGTTTCCTGTCCTAGGGTCCAGGTCCACAGGGCTGTCCCTCAGTAGCAGAAGATGGTCGCAGCTTTATGTCCCAGGATGAAGAACAGTAATGTACCATAAAACCTCCTCCTCTCGTCAGACAGACAGACAGATAGACTTCCCAGAGACACACACAGACACCCACTCGCTCAGTTCCACTGAGTTAAGAGGTACTATAGAGGTGGGATGAGAGTGCTCAGATAGCTTTATATAGGCCCACTGCTGGACATGGATCTGATAGATTAGATCAACAACTCTCCCTTTATTAGCTCTAACAGAGTGAGGTAGTAAACTAATAGTGATGAGACACCCCTACCTGAGGTAAAAACAAACCCATGTGTTTTCACACCTTTGGATGTTTGGGTAAAAATATTTGACTGTAAAAATTGTTAAATTGATCGATATTGTGAGACAACTCCCTTAACTTCTGTCTCCCAACATTGCAAGCTCTGATATTGTTAGAATTTGGAATACAAGTAGTCTGTTGTATGCCCACACATACACAAATAAATAGCATTAGGATATCTTAATGCATCTAGGAAATATAGATCTGTAAACACAGAGATACAACAGGCAGAAATATAGATCTGTAAACACAGAAATACAACAGGCAGAAATATAGATCTGTAAACACAGAAATACAACAGGCAGAAATATAGATCTGTAAACACAGAGATACAACAGGCAGAAATATAGATCTGTAAACACAGAGATACAACAGGCAGAAATATCACCTATGAATATTTATGATGAATGTAAGCTTTACTTTTTGGTAGTTGATTAATAGACAACCTTCAAGTCAAATATGCTCTTTCAGTGCTGTATGGTCATGCCTGCCAAAAAATACATACAGATACACGTCTTTTGATGTTGTAATCGTCACACAAGTGGGCTCAGACATCAAGATTACATTTTTTTGGGGTCCAAAGTTTGTTGAAGGATTTTGTATCTTTAAGCCCTTACTCTTGCAATTTAGTCACCACAAATTATCTATGGGGCCAATCTGGACTTTGCCTCAACTCCAATATGGCATCCAAAATCCAATATGGCATCCAAAATCCAATATGGCTGCCATACTACCATTTGATGGTGGTCAAAGCATGTGTAAATATGAATTTTGTAGATGAGGCGATATTTCTGAATTGTGTACAACACTCATGCCTATAGAAACTGTTTTGGTGTAAATCAAATTTTATTTCAAATACAAAATGGCCAACATAATTACACTCAAACTCCTTCGCCTAGAGGCGTCATTCCCATAGGAGGCACAAGGGTACGTGCCCCCTCAGATTTGTCATGTTTTTGTTGGGGTTTGTTTCTCTGTAATACTAACCACCTAGCGATTTTATGAATTTGGCTTCCAGCTAGCCCAAATAGGTTTCCCAATCTCCCAACCGCATAACAAGCTACTAAGTAGTCATTTCAGGCAATAAATCAAATTACAGTAGCTAGCAAGTCTAACTATTTTAGCTAGAATTCCTGCAGGCAAGGTTGGCAGACTTCAGAAAAGTAAGTAATAACTAAAATGTACTGAATAAGACTCACATTCATTTCTGGAGACAACAACTGTGTTCGAATACTCATACTAACCTCACTAACCCTACTTTTTTGTGACGTAAATTGAGTATGTAGTGTGCTTATTGGTCATACAGTAGTATGGTTAGTACGCCAAAAGTTCCCGGATGTCGTACTACATTCACCAAAATATGAAGTATACAAGCAGTGGACACTATTTACGTACTTTTAGGGCCCATAATGCAATTATTCCAAAAATGGGCATGGCTTCAGAACATTTTCGGATTTGAAGAAAATGGTGGAAAATATGCAGCCGAAGTCTGAGGAGAGCTGATACAAATTTATGGCTTTTAATTATGACAAATGTAAGGAAAATGTTGAACAATGTAATAAAGTAATAACTTTTCAAATAAGTTACGTTACACGTTATGTTGGCTGACAATTTGTTAGCTACGCTGTCCTTACAAACCGCATAGCATATCATTACAGCAGTATATACCGGTATGTTAGCTAGCTATCCTTAGAAACCGCATAGCATATCATTACAGCAGTATATACCGGTATGTTAGCTTCGCTATCCTTACAAACTGCATAGCATATCATTACAGCAGTATATACCGGTATGTTAGCCTCGCTATCCTTACAAACCGCATAGCATATCATTACAGCAGTATATACCGGTATGCTAGCTAGCTACCTAAGTAACGTCTCTAGTTGGCTGCTAATACATCGAACTTGCCAGTATATTAACTATATGCTATCTAAATAACTACCCAGCGTTTATTGACTTGATTATTCACATCATTCTTAGCTTAGCTAAGTGGTATAGTCATTGTAAATTCGCTCTGGCTATTCACTACGATTCTAGAGCACTCTCATCTGAGTGTGCCAGAGCACAGAATAAATGATGAATTTACGAACGTGCAAGACCTGTTGAATATAGCCGGTGTCAGTAAATGTCGTCAAAAAAAAGCGTAATTCAATTGTTGCCAGCAGCACAGTTACAGTCACCAACGCTCTGGATAACATGAAAACAGCCTAACCAGCTCTGCTAGGGAGAGTAAAATCTCTCATTTGTGTCAGGAAATAGGTAAGATGCTAGCCAACGTTAGCCAGTTAGCTTGACTGCTGTTGTGAGGTCGGATCAACCCTACTCCACGGCCAGAGCATCCAGTGTTCGCTCTCTGGATTTACGAACACCCAGAGTGCACTCTGGCACACCAGATTGAATTTACGAAACAAACATGAAGTCATAAAATGTCTAGCTAGTCATTTGTTATGCTAACAAGCTAGCAAGAGGTTGCATAGCAACAGCATCAACTTCCGGTAGACAGGCATCTCAACTGAAAGAATACCGTTCATTTACAGTATAATGAAATTAACTAATAGTATATACACTCATTAAGTATGTAGTATACAGTGTATTAGTATGGGTATTCGAACACAGCTTACGTTTTTCCCCGTTTTTCGAGTGTCATCGAAACTGGATAAGGAGACCGGTGTGGTACAGGTGAATTCACTACTTTATGCACTGGGGAAAGATACAGAAATTGTCTACAATGCATTCTCCTTTGATGACTTTACTGACGAGTTCGACTATGATGTGGTGATCGAAAAACGGAATAAAACATTTTGTGCCACGGCGCAACGCGATTCACCAACGAACATGTTTCCATAAACGGATTTGAAAAAAGGAGGAGAGACAGTGGAATCTTTTGTGAGGAATCTGTATGAGCTAGCTGAACACTGAGAGTTTGGAACTACAAAAAGACAAACAAATAAGGGACAGGATTTGTGATTGACATTATGGACAGAGATGTTTCACAAAAGCTACAGCCAGACTTGACACTAGAGAAGCAAGCCAGTCAGAGCAGATAAAACAGCAGAGAGCAGACATGCTGGCAACTACATTGAAGGAGGTGAGACTCAACCCACAGCGTCACAACAAAACATTCTAAGCAGGCGGCCAGAACAAACAGTTTAAGCAAAGAAACAGTCAGTCAGTCAAAACAGGGAAATTGCTCAAGTTGTAACCGCAGCCATGATGACAGTGAACATTTTCCAGCACGCAACAACAACAACAACAAAATGCAGGAAGTATAACAAAATGGGTCAAAGAAGTTACAGCTGAGGATGAAATGCATAGGTTCATTCTGTAAGGATCAGTTACCAAGCAGTATGATTCTGAAGATCAGTGGCATGTTGAGCTCCACGTGAATGGCACACGTGTCAAGTTCAAGATTGAAACTGGTGCTGATATTATAGTGGTCTCAGATCACTTGCCACAGCACCCCCTGCTGGCTAACATTGAAACTGCTGTTCACAGCCCAGGTGGCAAGATTGATTGTATGGGGATTTAAAAAAATATATATATATTTAACGAGGCAAGTCCGTTAAGAACAAATTCTTATTTTCAATGACGGCCTAGGAACAGTGGGTTAACTGCCTTGTTCAGGATAAAGAACAACAGATTTTTTACCTTGTCAGCTCGGGGGACAACAATCTAGTAACTTTTCGGTTACTGGCCCAACGCTCTAACCACTAGGCTACCTAACCACGAGTGAAAGAAAAGGAGAAATGTATAAATTCTGGATCTTTGTGATTCGAGGACCATACGTTAATAACATACTTAGCAGAACCGTTGCATTAAAGATGGGTTTGGACCTCAGAACAGAACATCCATAAAATGGAGGATATTAGAGATTAGTTAATGAGCTCCGAAGAAGAGATTGAAGCTCAGCGTTTCTCTCAACAAACAGATGTACACAACACCAGTAGAATGTGAAAGTACCCCCAAAATGAAATGACAGGAAGAGTCTGAGAAACAAATCAAAATACACTTTATTGCTTCTGGTGTAGTAATGGTTGACATGGAATCGTGAACAGTCAAACAGCATTTAAAACAGAACAGTAAATATGTGTCAGTGTTTTATAGTAAAGTTACTGTTACTGTGTAAGTCCGAGGCTGGGTCTATTAAAATGTATGGCTACAGACTGTGAGGATTGTATTGACGGACTGGATGGCAGTGTTATTAAAGTCTCACACAGGACTGCCATATTCCCCAGGACAAAGATGTCAGCACTACAGGTTCAGATTTAAATAGAAAGAAGTCCTGACGGTGAAGTGATTGGAAAAACATAATCATGATTGAAGAGTAAGTCAATGTTAACAGCACTTGAAAAGACCTGTGAAACTACCATTTGTACTGCTGTTATCGATCATTCTGGGTACCTGAAGTCAAGTCACAGTATTTAAGTTTCTCAACAACAAAATATGGAAGAAACGCCGCTGTCCATATGGTTTTGAATCATACAAAATGTACACAGGATGAAACATCAAATTAAACTCGGACGCGATTCAACAAATAAAATGTAATTGTTATAAACTATAAACTAAGCAATCATCACAGATTCAACCACATGAACGGTAGCTAAATCATGACGGCTCCCAGTCAAACACATGATGACACTTGTCATTCCTGCAAGGTTAAACTCACAAAACACAGACTAAATGAATGAAATCAACTGGACGAGTTGGCCGTCTCCACGCCAAAGACCATTATTACAAACATAACATCTTGTGATGATTTAACTGTTCATTTGAAAACTACCAGGAAAAGCAGGTTTCCGAGACAAGACATAATTAAAACAACAAAAATCATGTCATCATTGGAGACTATATAGACAAACTGTAACCAGCACTGGGTAAACGTCTGTATCCGTCCACATCAAATACCTCGTCAGTGTATTAAAACAGTGTATTAATACCTCGTCAGTGTATTAATACCTCGTCAGTGTATTAAAACAGTGTATTAATACCTCATCAGTGTATTAAAACAGTGTATTAATACCTCGTCAGTGTATTAAAACAGTGTATTAATACCTCATTAGTGTATTAATACCTCGTCAGTGTATTAATACCTCGTCAGTGTATTAAAACATCAGTGTATTAAAACAGTGTATTAAAACAGTGTATTAAAACCTCGTCAGTGTATTAATACCTCATCAGTGTATTAAAACAGTGTATTAATACCTCATCAGTGTATTAAAACAGTGTATTAATACCTCATTAGTGTATTAATACCTCGTCAGTGTATTAATACCTTGTCAGTGTATTAAAACCTCATCAGTGTATTAAAACCTCATCAGTGTATTAAAACCTCGTCTCACCTATAGTGCATTACTTTGAATCATCAGAACCCACAGGGCTCTGGTCTAAAATAGTGCACTATATAGGGAATAGGGTGCCATAGGGCTCTGGTCTAAAATAGTGCACTATATAGGGAGCACCTCCTCCTCCTCAATGACGTGGTGATGCAGAGGGAGCACCTCCTCCTCCTCAATGACGTGGTGATGCAGAGGGAGCACCTCCTCCTCCTCAATGACGTGGTGATACAGAGGGAGCACCTCCTCCTCCTCAATGACGTGGTGATGCAGAGGGAGCACCTCCTCCTCCTCAATGACGTGGTGATACAGAGGGAGCACCTCCTCCTCCTCAATGACGTGGTGATGCAGAGGGAGCACCTCCTCCTCCTCAATGACGTGGTGATGCAGAGGGAGCACCTCCTCCTCCTCAATGACGTGGTGATGCAGAGGGAGCACCTCCTCCTCCTCAATGACGTGGTGATGCAGAGGGAGCACCTCCTCCTCCTCAATGACGTGGTGATACAGAGGGAGCACCTCCTCCTCCTCAATGACGTGGTGATACAGAGGGAGCACCTCCTCCTCCTCAATGACGTGGTGATGCAGAGGGAGCACCTCCTCCTCCTCAATGACGTGGTGATGCAGAGGGAGCACCTCCTCCTCCTCAATGACGTGGTGATGCAGAGGGAGCACCTCCTCCTCCTCAATGACGTGGTGATGCAGAGGGAGCACCTCCTCCTCCTCAATGACGTGGTGATACAGAGGGAGCACCTCCTCCTCCTCAATGACGTGGTGATACAGAGGGAGCACCTCCTCCTCCTCAATGACGTGGTGATGCAGAGGGAGCACCTCCTCCTCCTCAATGACGTGGTGATGCAGAGGGAGCACCTCCTCCTCCTCAATGACGTGGTGATGCAGAGGGAGCACCTCCTCCTCCTCAATGACGTGGTGATGCAGAGGGAGCACCTCCTCCTCCTCAATGACGTGGTGATGCAGAGGGAGCACCTCCTCCTCCTCAATGACGTGGTGATGCAGAGGGAGCACCTCCTCCTCCTCAATGACGTGGTGATACAGAGGGAGCACCTCCTCCTCAATGACGTGGTGATGCAGAGGGAGCACCTCCTCCTCCTCAATGACGTGGTGATGCAGAGGGAGCACCTCCTCCTCCTCAATGACGTGGTGATGCAGAGGGAGCACCTCCTCCTCCTCAATGACGTGGTGATGCAGAGGGAGCACCTCCTCCTCAATGACGTGGTGATACAGAGGGAGCACCTCCTCCTCCTCAATGACGTGGTGATACAGAGGGAGCACCTCCTCCTCCTCAATGACGTGGTGATGCAGAGGGAGCACCTCCTCCTCCTCAATGACGTGGTGATGCAGAGGGAGCACCTCCTCCTCCTCAATGACGTGGTGATGCAGAGGGAGCACCTCCTCCTCCTCAATGACGTGGTGATGCAGAGGGAGCACCTCCTCCTCCTCAATGACGTGGTGATGCAGAGGGAGCACCTCCTCCTCCTCAATGACGTGGTGATACAGAGGGAGCACCTCCTCCTCCTCAATGACGTGGTGATGCAGAGGGAGCACCTCCTCCTCCTCAATGACGTGGTGATGCAGAGGGAGCACCTCCTCCTCCTCAATGACGTGGTGATGCAGAGGGAGCACCTCCTCCTCCTCAATGACGTGGTGATGCAGAGGGAGCACCTCCTCCTCCTCAATGACGTGGTGATGCAGAGGGAGCACCTCCTCCTCCTCAATGACGTGGTGATACAGAGGGAGCACCTCCTCCTCCTCAATGACGTGGTGATACAGAGGGAGCACCTCCTCCTCCTCAATGACGTGGTGATACAGAGGGAGGTCAAAGTAAACTACAGTAGAACTAGTAGAATGTCTTTGCTACAGTGTCCATCCATCCCTCCCTCCCTCCCTCCCTCCCTCTCTCCCTCCCTCCCTCCCTCCCTCCCTCCCTCCCTCCCTCCCTCCCTCCCTCCCTCCCTCCCTCCCTCCCTCCCTCCCTCAAGCCATCCATCCCTCCCTCCCTCCCTCCATCCAGTCAGCCAGCCAGCCAGCCATATCTGATGACAGTGATGACATCTAGCTAGTTGAATCACACTGATGATGTCATCCAGCTTCAGAGTCAACTGTGTAGCCCTCTGTATCTCCATGGTAACCTCCTGCCATCCCAGACAGTCCCTCAGCTGCTCCAGTGGTTCTGCTACTCCTCAGTGACACATACCAGAAGTCATCTCTTTCTGGAAGAGAGAAACACAGTTAAACGTGACTGTGATGATGAAACAACAGTTAAATAGTCACAGCATTTGTTTTTCAAGCACACTTGACTGTGCCAGCAGATTCCAACAAACATTTGGCCAGGTGGGTATTTGAGTTTGGCACAGTACCAGTCTGACAGACTGAGCTCAACATGTCAAAAACACACATCCAGCCAGCCTGTTAGACACGAGAGTCTCTCTCCTCATACCCTACCACTCCTACCTCGTCTCTCTCGCTCCCCTCTACACTACCTCGTCTCTCTCTCTCCCCTCACACCCTACCTCGTCTCTCTCTCTCCCCTCACACCCTACCTCGTCTCTCGCTCCCCTCAAACCCTACCTCGTCTCTCTCTCCCCTCACTCGTCTCTCTCTCCCCTCACACACACCCTACCTCTTCTCTCTCTCCTCACACCCTACCTCGTCTCTCTCTCTCCCCTCACACCCTACCTCGTCTCTCTCTCTCCTCACACCCTACCTCTCCTCTCGCTCTCCTCACACCCTACCTCGTCTCTCTCTCTCCCCTCACACCCTACCTCGTCTCTCTCTCTCTCCTCACACCCTACCTCGTCTCTCTCGCTCCCCTCACACCCTACCTCGCCTCTCACTCTCCCCTCGTCTCTCTCTCCCCTCACACCCTACCTCGTCTCTCTCTCTCGCTCCCCTCTACCCTACCTCGTCTCTCTCTCTCCTCACATCCTACCTCATCTCTCTCGCTCCCCTCACACCCTACCTCGCTCCCCTCACACCCTCCCTCTTCTCTCTCTCTCGCTCCCCTTATACCCTACCTCTTCTCTCTCTCTCTCTCGCTCCCCTCACACCCTACCTCGCCTCTCACTCTCCCCTCACACCCTACCTCGTCTCTCTCTCTCCCCTCACACCCTACCTCTTCTCTCTCTCTCTCTCGCTCCCCTCACACCCTACCTCTTCTCTCTCGCTCCCCTCACACCCTACCTCTCCTCACACCCTACCTCCCCTCACACCCTACCTCTCCTCACACCCTACCTCTCCTCACACCCTACCTCTCCTCACACCCTACCTCACCTCATACCCTACCTCTCCTCATACCCTACCTCTCCTCATACCCTACCTCTCCTCTCGCTCTCCTCATACCCTACCTCTCCTCATACCCTACCTCTCCTCATACCCTACCTCTCCTCATACCCTACCTCTCCTCATACCCTACCTCTCCTCATACCCTACCTCTCCTCATACCCTACCTCTCCTCTCGCTCTCCTCATACCCTACCTCTCCTCTCGCTCTCCTCATACCCTACCTCTCCTCTCGCTCTCCTCATACCCTACCTCTCCTCTCGCTCTCCTCATACCCTACCTCTCCTCTCGCTCTCCTCATACCCTACCTCTCCTCTCGCTCTCCTCATACCCTACCTCTCCTCTCGCTCTCCTCATACCCTACCTCTCCTCTCTCCTGTGTGTACATTACTTGCTCTGTTGCCCATCAACAAAATAATTCTCCCCACCTCCTCTCGTTCCCTCTCTCCTGAGCCACCATGAGACCAAATGAGAAGGATTCCCATACAGGACTGAGGAAATGGAAATAATTACATATAATTATGCACTGAACATCTAACTGAACTTTGAATAATATTTGGTAGGAAAGGAAAACTGACCAGGCAAGAGCATTTTCAAGTTCCATATTGCTTTAAAACAAACAAAAATAAACAAACAGCTATTTTAATCAAGCAAGGAACAAAAATAACAAATATTAGCACAATGTTGCTTGATCTGATCAGCTCAGCCTCTGATTCCTTCCAGACTTTCACAGTGTGTTTCTCTCTCTCTCTCTCTGGGCTGTTTCATATCTGCGTGGGTGTTGGCGTTCTCCTGCCTTGGTCATGGGGATCTCTTATGATAGTCAAGAGAAAGAAGCCATTGTCCATTTGCTTTTTCAGCTAGGCTTGTTTTATTATTTTTATTTTCTCTCCCACCCCTATTAAGCAGTGTTCATTGTCTGGTGGGGTTCTGTTTACAGGACCTCACTTGTAGGCCTATTTTATATTCACATTTAACTCAGAAGGGAGTTAAAGGAGTTGGAGGCAGCAGGACTGAGGAGAACGTCTCTCTCTGTGCAAATAACAGCTCCTTTAATCATTATTCATGATCACTGAAGGCGTTTTCGTTGTGAAATGTGGAAAAAGCAAGAATGCACAAGAAGAGGTAGAGCGGGGTTTACTAGTCCAGGAGAGCGGGGGTTTACTAGTCCAGGAGAGCGGGGGTTTACTAGTCCAGGAGAGCGGGGGTTTACTAGTCCAGGAGAGCGGGGGTTTACTAGTCCAGGAGAGCGGGGGTTTACTAGTCCAGGAGAGTGGGGTTTACTAGTCCAGGAGAGCGGGGGTTTACTAGTCCAGGAGAGCGGGGGTTTACTAGTCCAGGAGAGCGGGGGTTTACTAGTCCAGGAGAGCGGGGGTTTACTAGTCCAGGAGAGCGGGGGTTTACTAGTCCAGGAGAGCGGGGTTTACTAGTCCAGGAGAGCGGGGGTTTACTAGTCCAGGAGAGCGGGGGTTTACTAGTCCAGGAGAGCGGGGGTTTACTAGTCCAGGAGAGCGGGGGTTTACTAGTCCAGGAGAGCGGGGGTTTACTAGTCCAGGAGAGCGGGGGTTTACTAGTCCAGGAGAGCGGGGGTTTACTAGTCCAGGAGAGCGGGGGTTTACTAGTCCAGGAGAGCGGGGGTTTACTAGTCCAGGAGAGCGGGGGTTTACTAGACATTTTAATAAAGGGAATGGAACTCTCCTCCTCTTTTGTATTTTGGTTTTTATTAAGACAGTGGAAGGGAGAGTCGACAGACAGACAGACAGACAGACAGACAGACAGACAGACAGACAGACAGACAGACAGACAGACAGACAGACAGACAGACAGACAGACAGACAGACAGACAGACAGACAGACAGAAGGGGGATGAATAGCATAGGTGGTGGTTGAGATATATGCGGTCCGGAGGCGGCTATGCTGACCACTGATCTCTTAATGTTCAGTGAGCCGCGACTTCCTTCTAACCCGTAGGTCACACCAGTCCAGTCAGGCCCTATAGAACATTTACATTAGAGTCATCTTATCCAGAGCGACTTACGGGGAGCATTAAAAAGGTTAAGCGCTCCGTTCCTGGCCCAATGCTCTTAACCGTTAGCTACCTACCGACATAGTAGATGACTACCGGGTGACCAGAGTATTTTAATAAACACCGATGTCACTTGTGTCTATCTGAGAGGATTGCATAGGATTTTTTTTGTTGTTGCTTGCACTCCTACTGGTCAAAAGTAGTACACTACATAGGGAATAGGGTACCATTTGGGACTTGACTCACCAGCGGCTCCAGCTCCTTGCGGTCTATGAGGTTGAGTTCTGTGCTGAAGTAGTAGAAGTGCTTGTAGCAGGTGTTAACATGGGCCTCAGCTCCCATCAGCATCATACGGTCAAAATGGTGGATGTAGACGTGAACAAACACCCGGAACAGACGGCAGATGATCTTCTTACAGATCTGGATGAAGTTCTTGGGGAAGGGGATACCTGTGGGGGCGGGGGGGAGAGAGACAGAGAGAGAGAGAGAGAGAGAGAGAGAGAGAGAGAGAGAGAGAGAGAGAGAGAGAGAGAGAGAGAGAGAGAGAGAGAGAGAGAGAGAGAGACAGAGAGAAAGACAGAGAGTTTTGAGTTTTAAATACTCTTTATTGGGTCCGAGAACCCACAACACAATGAATACTCATGCAAAACCATAGTTACACATCAATTAAAAACACAACTCCAAATCCTCCTCCACAGTAACTAAACACAGATTCTGAATACCCCATAAACAGATCAATATTGTTAACCAGTTTGTAATAGACAAACTCATCTCTCAGTCTCGCTGCCGACAGCTCATTTAGCTGCCCTCTACCACAACATTAAATAACTACACCCCTTCGACTAAACCTGTACTTTAGCCCAAATATAAACTGTTGGGAAGAGAAAACCTCTCCCAGCCCTACTACAGTAGAGATCAGATACCTGTCTAACCTTCCAACCCTACTACAGTAGAGATCAGATACATACCACCTGTCTAACCTTCCAACCTTACTACAGTAGAGATCAGATACCTGTCTAACCTTCCAACCCTACTACAGTAGTGATCAGATACCTGTCTAACCTTCCAACCCTACTACAGTAGAGATCAGATACCTGTCTAACCTTCCAACCCTACTACAGTAGAGATCAGATACCTGTCTAACCTTCCAACCCTACTACAGTAGAGATCAGATACCTGTCTAACCTTCCAACCCTACTACAGTAGAGATCAGATACCTGTCTAACCTTCCAACCCTACTACAGTAGAGATCAGATACCTGTATAACCTTCCACAGAGAGAGAGAGAGAGAGACAGAGAGAGACAGAGACACACACAGAGAGAGAGAGAGAGAGAGAGAGAGAGAGACAGAGACACACAGAGAGAGACAGAGACAGAGACAGAGAGAGAGAGACAGAGACACACAGAGAGAGAGAGAGACAGAGAGAGAGAGAGAGACAATGAGAGACAGAGACACACAGAGAGAGAGAGAGACAGAGAGAGAGAGAGAGAGAGAGAGAGAGAGAGAGAGACAATGAGAGACAGAGACAGACAGAGACACACAGAGAGAGACAGAGAGAGAGAGAGAGAGAGAGAGACAGAGACAGAGAGAGAGACAGAGAGAGAGACAGAGAGAGAGACAGAGAGAGAGAGAGACAGAGAGAGAGACAGAGAGAGAGAGAAACAGAGACAGAGAGAGAGACAGAGAGAGAGAGAGAGACAGAGAGAGAGACAGAGAGAGAGAGAGAGAGACAGAGAGAGAGACAGAGAGAGAGACAGAGAGAGAGACAGAGAGAGAGAGAGAGAGACAGAGAGAGAGACAGAGAGAGAGACAGAGAGAGAGACAGAGAGAGAGAGAGACAGAGACAGAGAGAGAGACAGAGAGAGAGAGAGAGACAGAGAGAGAGACAGAGAGAGAGAGAGAGAGACAGAGAGAGAGACAGAGAGAGAGACAGAGAGAGAGACAGAGAGAGAGAGAGAGAGACAGAGAGAGAGACAGAGAGAGAGACAGACTTTTAAACACTTATTTTCTACAAGGTCTTTCTATCTACAGTATGGATCATCACCACCAGATGCTGTAGAGGTGATCCAATGACATGCCACCCTACTCTACTTTATGTATCCCACTCTGGTAGCAATACAACTCTATAACGTTATGGAGAACACCAGTGTGGGTCAAGTCATCTCAAAGTGTGATCCAATGACATGCTAGCTACTAGTACTACACTGGCCTGTATCCTGAGTTGGTAGCTATAATTGAATAAACTTTATTGATCGCAACATGGCTATTTAAATTTGTCCCCAGCATTGGACACCAGGCAGAACAGATACACAATCTGATCTAGGCAAAACCAGATGCTTAAGTTTACCCTTACTATATATATATATAGTTGCTATCGGTAACCTTTCATTGTCTGTTAGGCTAACTGTGTTGTGTTGATGGAAAATGCCACTTCATCAAGCCAATTACAGGGTGAATGTCGACCATCACACCATGATAACAGGTTCAGCCTGCAGACATATATCACAACCCACTGGAGGATTAGACTACTGGCCCAAAACTACCGGTTACCTGAGACATTATCATACTGCTATTTTTAGTTTTTTTTTAAAAAAAATAGACATGCTGTGATGTCAGTCAACAGCGACTGGATAAACTCAAACAGACTGAACCTAAGAGACCTATCGACACAGCGGAACCCCACCGACACAGCGGAACCCTACCGACACAGCGGAACCCCACCGACACAGCGGAACCCCACCGACACAGCGGAACCCTCCCGACACAGCGGAACCCTACCGACGCAGCGGAACCCCACCGACGCAGCGGAACCTCACCGACGCAGCGGAACCCCACCGACGCAGCGGAACCCCACCGACGCAGCGGAACCCCACCGACACAGCGGAACCCCACCGACACAGCGGAACCCTATCGACACAGCAGAGACCTACCGATATGCACAGAGTGTACAAAACATTAGGAATACCTGCTCTTTCCATGACATAGACAATCCAGGTGAAAGCTATGATCCCTTATTGATGGCACCTGTTAAAACCGTGTAGATGAAGGGGAGGAGACAGGTTAAAAAATATATGTTTAAGCCTTGATACATGGATTGTGTCTGTGTACCATTCAGAGGGTGAATGACCAAGGCAAAATATTTAAGTGCCTTTGAACGGGGGTATGGTAGTAGGTGCCAGGCGCACCAGTTTGTGTCGAGAACTGCAACGCTTCTGGTTTTTTCACACTCAACAGTTTCCTGTGTGCATCAAGAATGGTCCACCACCCAAAGGACATCCAGCCAATGGCAGGCCAGTGGTTGAAAACAGGTAATTGTCAAAACTGTAACTAGGCCACTCAGGAACATTCAATGGGAGTCTTGGTAAGCAACTCCAGTGTCTATTTGGCTTGTTTTCTTTAGGTTACTGTCCTGCTGAAAGCTGGATTTGTCTCACTGTGTCTGTTTTGCCTGTGCTTAGCTCTATTCTGTTTATCCTAACAAACTCCTTGCCGATGACAAGTGTTACGAATCCCTTTGGCCCTGCAGTCTAGGGGGGGGGGGGGGGGGGGGGGGCTGGAAACGAGACCCGTTACATAATTTGCATGAGTTATAACAGTGAAAAGGAACAGTGAGAACAAAAACCACAGACAACTTAAAATCTACCGTCAAACACTCAGGGTTTATGGTTTAAACACACGGTAATGGGGGGCGGGAAGAGGGGCCGAGCTGGACCCAAGGAAAGAAATAATAAATATCCAAAAACACCCCTAAGCTAGACTAGCCTGCTTCAACAACAGCCAGCTAACTAACCAATAAAATACAGTGGGTGGTCCGCTCAGTTCTAACTAGGGTATTTAGACAAAGTTTACCTATGGGTAGTGTATACCCATGGGCGACTTGTCTTGGTACCCCTTTTCCCACCAACAAACAAGTCATGAAGCACAACAATACATACTCACATAATTCCAGACAAATGTGACTTGTAGCAACAAAAAACAAGAGAGCTCAATCCAAAGAGATAGAGAGAGAGATTGAGACACAGAGAGATCGAGCTCCAGAGAAAACAACTGACTGGGTTTTTAAACCAAGGGAAAGGGGATGTGATTGGGTAAGGGAAAAAGAGCAGGTGTCTTCTGATTGGCGACACCTGTGAATAGGGGAGAAGGAAAGAAAATACACACGCAGGATACCTGTATCCGTAACAACCCGCAGGATACCTGTATCCGTAACAACACGCAGGACACCTGTATCCGTAACAACACGCAGGACACCTGTATCCGTAACAACACGCAGGACACCTGTATCCGTAACAACACGCAGGACACCTGTATCCATAACAACACGCAGGACACCTGTATCCGTAACAACCCGCAGGATACCTGTATCCGTAACAACACGCTGGATACCTGTATCCGTAACAACACGCTGGATACCTGTATCCGTAACAACACGCAAGATACCTGTATCCGTAACAACCCGCAGGGTACCTGTATCCGTAACAACCCGCAGGACACCTGTATCCGTAACAACACGCAGGACACCTGTATCCGTAACAACACGCAGGACACCTGTATCCGTAACAACACGCAGGACACCTGTATCCGTAACAACACGCAGGACACCTGTATCCGTAACAACATGCAGGATACCTGTACATGTAACAACACGCAGGATACCTGTACATGTAACAACACGCAGGATACCTGTACATGTAACAACCCGCAGGATACCTGTATCCGTAACAACACGCAGGATACCTGTATCCGTAACAACACGCAGGATACCTGTATCCGTAACAACACGCAGGATACCTGTATCCGTAACAACACGCTGGATACCTGTATCCGTAACAACACGCTGGATACCTGTATCCGTAACAACACGCAGGATACCTGTATCCGTAACAACACGCAGGATACCTGTATCCGTAACAACACGCAGGATACCTGTATCCGTAACAACACGCAGGATACCTGTATCCGTTACACTCCCACCCTTAAAAGAGCAACCCTATATGGATTGCTACCAAAGTATTTACAATGAAGACCAACAAGATCAACAAACAAAGGCAACCTACAATTGGGAACGCCAGCTAATACGGAGTTAACCAGTCGTGGGAAAGTGGCTGGTGCATTCCGCATCCCAAAAGCCATGATTGTATTGTAGGAAGTTGACTGGGGTCACAAAGGCTCAGTCCCGTGTGGCTCAGTTGGTAGAGCATGGTGTTTGCAATGCCAGGGTTGTGGGTTCGTTTCCCACGGGGGACCAGTACGGAAAGAAAAAAAAATGTATGAAATGTATGCATTCACTACTGTAAGTCGCTCTGGATAAGAGTGTCTGCTAAAATGACTAAAATGTAAAAATGTAAAGGTAGAAATCTCAGAAGTGCGTGAGGTTAACAGAACCTGCCAGTAACCTTTAACCTGTTAGGGCTAGGGGGCAGCATTTGCACGTCTGGATAAAAAAAATGTACCCGATTTAATCTGGTTACTAATCCTACCCAGTAACTAGAATATGCATATACTTATTATATATGGATAGAAAACACTCTAAAGTTTCTAAAACTGTTTGAATGGTGTCTGTGAGTATAACAGAACTCATTTGGCAGGCAAAACCCTGAGACATTTTCTGACAGGAAGTGGATACCTGATGTGTTGTATTACCTTTAAACCTATCCCATTGAAAAACACACGGGCTGAGGAATATTTTGGCACTTCCTATTGCTTCCACTAGATGTCACCAGCCTTTACAAAGTGTTTTGAGTCTTCTGGAGGGAGATCTGACCGAACAAGAGCCATGGAACGATGATGTCCCATTAGACACCTGGCGCGCGAGTTCATGTTGGGTACCCTCGTTCCAATACGTTATAAAAGAGTATGCATTCGTCCACCTTGAATATTATTCATGTTCTGGTTAAAAAAGGCCCTAATGATTTATGCTATACAACGTTTGACATGTTTGAACGAACGTAAATATATTTTTTCCCCTCGTTCATGACGAGAAGTCCGGCTGGCTTAGATCATGTGCTAACAAGACGGAGATTTTTGGACATAAATGATGAGCTTTTTTGAACAAAACTACATTCGTTATGGACCTGTGATACCTGGAAGTGACATCTGATGAAGAGAATCAAAGGTAATGGATTATTTACATAGTATTTTCGATTTTAGATCTTCCCAACATGACGTCTAGTCTGTATCGCAACGCGTATTTTTCTGGGCGCAGTGCTCAGATTATTGCAAAGTGTGATTTCCCAGTAAGGTTATTTTTAAATCTGGCAAGTTGATTGCGTTCAAGAGATGTAAATCTATAATTCTTTAAATGACAATATAATATTTTACCAATGTTTTCTAATTTTAATTATTTAATTTGTGACGCTGACTTGACTGCAGGTTATTGGAGGGAAACGATTTCCTCAACATCAATGCCATAGTAAAACGCTGTTTTTGGATATAAATATGAACTTGATAGAACTAAAAATGCATGCATTGTCTAACATAATGTCCTAGGAGTGTCATCTGATGGAGATTGTAAAAGGTTAGTGCATCATTTTAGCTGATTTTATGGTTTTGGTTACCCTGTCTTCGAATTGACAAAACATTACACACAACTCTTGTAAATGTACTGTCCTAACATACTCTAAATTTATGCTTTCGCCGTAAAACCTTTTTGAAATCGTAAAACGTGGTTAGATTAAGGAGATGTTTATCTTTCAAAGGGTGTAAAATAGTTGTATGTTTGAAAAATTTGAATTTTGACATTTATTTGGATTCAAATTTGCCGCTCTTGAAATGCACCTGCTGTTGATGGAGTGCACCACGGGTGGCACGCTAGCGTCCCACCTAGCCCATAGAGGTTAAAGAGGTCCAACTTTGTTACATAAGTAGCAGCACCAACAGTCGTCTAGGTAATGGGAACGAATCTGGCATCGTGACAGAATTGACCTTTCGATAATCCGTACATAACCTGGACGTACCATCAGGTTTAGGAACCAGAATGCAAGGAGAACTCCAAGGGCTTGAACTTGGCGTAGCCAGGTCATTCTTCAACAAATATCTCACCTCATCTCTCATTATCTTCCTCTTAGAAGCGTTGACACGATATGGGTGTTGCTTGATAGGGGCAGCATTTCCAACATTAATGTCATGTTCCAACACGTTTGTGCGATTAGGAACATCATTAAAGAGACGTGGAAAACTGTGTATCGTCGGCCTGTCCGTCAGTTAAATGAACCAGACCTGACTGGAGAGACAGCAGCATTTCTCAGTTGGGCAATCTAACACACTGCTGCTGAGTATTGCGCAACTCGAATCCATCTCCATCAATATGACAGCCCACTATCATAGCAGAAGAAGCAGAGGAGACAGCAGTAACTTCCACTGTTTTTGAACTATCCACCTGGGTGATGGGTTGGGTGTGGTATGCTTTCAACATGTTAATGTGGCACACACACACGAGATTTGCGTTTTCTATCAGGAGTTTGTAGCACATAATCAGTTTCACTTCATTTCTTTTCAATGAAATAAGGACCAGAGAAACGAGCTGACAGTGAAGACCCTGGAACAGGCAATAACACCAGTACTTGGTCACCTGGCTGTAGTGGACGAGAAACAGCCTGTTTATTTCATACTCCTCTGTGAGGAAGACAGAGCTTCCTTTGCGAGAGCACAGGCTTGGTGTAGGCGCTCACGAAAGCGACTAACGTAGTCCAACACATTCTCATCTCCCGTACACAACTCTTGGGACAAAAACTGTTCTTTAAGGACTTTCATTGGTCCTCTCACTGTGACCAAACACTAGTTCAGCCGGGCTGAACCCTAGGGACTCCTGTACCGTTTCACGAGCAGCAAACAACACTAGAGGAACTCCCTCATCCCAATCTTTCTCAGATTCCAAACAATATTTACGTAGCATAGACTTCAGTGTCTGATGCCAACGTTCAAGCGCACCCTGAGACTCTGGGTGATATGCGCTTGCCACACGGTGCGTAATTGACAAGGATTTTAACACCTGCTTGAAGAGCTTTGATAGGAAATTGGTACCTTGATCACTGTGTACCACCTTAGGTAACCCGAATGTCGTGAAGAACTTAATTAAGGCTTTACTCACCACCGGAGCTGTAATCCTTCGCAGGGGAATGGCCTCGGGGTATCTTGTTGCCATACACATAACCGTTAACAGAAACTGGTTACCCGATTTTGTCTTCGGTAACGGTCCAACACAATCAACCACCACCTGTTCGAATGGTTCACCTATGACAGGTATAGGACAAAGAGGAGCGGGAGGAATAACCTGATTTGGTTTTCCTGTTATCTGACCACATGCCACACCGGTCCGACAGAACTGAGCCACATCTTGTTTTAAACCTGGCCAAAAGAAATGTCGAAGGACCCAATCATAAGTCTTGGTGATTCCTAAATGACCGGACCACTGGTGATCATGAGCAAGGGATAACACATTTTGTCGAAAGGCTGTAGGAATCACTATTTGGTAAACAGCATTCCAACCTCCACCCGCGTCAACATGGGATGTCCATTTACGCATGAGGAGATTACCATCAAGGAAGTAAGCCACGTTCTTCTTCTTTACCTCTTCCAATGAGACAACACTAGAAAAACATTTAGCAAGCCTGTTGAATGAGCCCCCACTTATGTTGCGAATCCCTTTGGCCCTGCAGTCTAGGGGGGGGGGTGGAAACGAGACCCGTAACATAACTCATGCAAATTATAACAGTGAAAAGGAACAGTGAGAACAAAAACCACAGACAACTTAAAATCTACCGTCAAACACTCAGGGTTTATTGTTTAAACACACGGTAATGGGGGGCGGGAAGAGGGGCCGAGCTGGACCCAAGGAAAGAAATAATAAATATCCAAAACACCCCTAAGCTAGACTAGCCTGCTTCAACAACAGCCAGCTAACTAACCAATAAAATACAGTGGGTGGTCCGCTCAGTTCTAACTAGGGTATTTAGACAAAGTTTACCTATGGGTAGTGTATACCCATGGGCGACTTGTCTTGGTACCCCTTTTCCCACCAACAAACAAGTCATGAAGCACAACAATACATACTCACATAATTCCAGAGAAATGGGACTTGTAGGAACAGAGAGAGAGAGAGAGAGAGAGAGAGAGAGAGAGAGAGAGAGAGAGAGAGAGAGAGAGAACAACTGACGAGTTTTTAAACCAAGGGATGTGATTGGGTATGGGAAAAGGAGCAGGTGTCTTCTGATTGCCGACTGATTGGCGACTCCTGTGAATAGGGGAGAAGGAAAAAAAATACACACGCAGGATACCTGTATCGGTAACAACAAGCATACCCATAACATGATGCAGCCACCACCATGCTTGAAAATATGAAGAGTGGTACTCAGTGATGTGTTGTGTTTGCCCCAAATGTAAAGTTTGGACATAAATGTAATTGTTTTGACACAGTTTTGGCAGTTTTAATGTAGTGCCTTGTTGCAAACAATGATGCATGTTTTGGAATATTTTTTATTCTGTACAGGCTTCCTTCTTCCTTCTTTTAACTCTGTCATTTAGGTTAGTATTGTGGAGTAACTACAATGTTGTTGATCCATCCTCAGTGTTCTCCAATCACAGCCAATAAACTCTGTAACAGTTTTAAAGTCACCATTTGTCACGTCCTGACCAATATTTAGGTATTATTTCTATTATATTTGGTCAGGACGTGGCAGAGGTATATTTGTTTTGTATTATGGGGTTTTGTGTGTGGTGTAGTGGGGTGTATTAGTTTGGTATAGGTTCTAGGTTTGTTTTTCTATGTGTAGTTTTGGGTGCTGGACTCTCAATTGGAGGCAGGTGTTTCTAGTTGCCTCTGATTGGGAGTCCCATAAGTAGGTGTGTGTTTGTTTGGTTTTCGTGGGTAGTTGTTTTTGCACTGCGTGTTGTGTGCCTGCAAAACTGTTCCTGTCGTGTATATTGTTTTCCAGTGGATGCGTTACTCCTTTTTTTGAATTAAAACATGAGCATCCATATTCCCGCTGCAGTTTGGTCTATTCAACACGGCTCTTTTTGTGACAGAACTACCCACCACCAAAGGACCAAGCAGCGGAGAAGAGGACAGAGGCAAGTGAGGGAGGAATGTTGGAGGCAGCCCCAATAATTTTTTAGACAGCACAAGGGCTATTTGGCGGGGCGAGATTACAGCCCCAGGCCAGCTCCCCGTACCCTTGTAGGGCAGACTGGACAGGTCCCGTGCTTTGGGGTTGGGGCTGTGGTGAGGCCTGGGATTTTCAGGCCGGTAGGCAAGGTACCAGCGCCCCGCATGTGCCAGGGCGAAGTAGGCATCGAGCCGGAAGGGGTGATGCCAACCCTGCGCTCAAGACCACCAGTGCGCCCTTTCGGTCCGGTGTTTCCCGCCAGACGCACTAGCATGGAGGTGCGTGTCTCCAGGCTGGCACGTCCTATACCAGCCCCACGCATCAGGAGTCTAGTGTGTCAACCCAGCCTCGCCAGTCAACAGTCACCAGAGCTGCCCGCCAGTCAACAGTCGTCAGTGCTGCCCGCCAGTCAACCATCACCAGAGCTGCCCGCCAGTCAACAGTCGTCAGAGCTGCCCGCCAGTCAACAGTCGTCAGAGCTGCCCGCCAGTCAACAGTCGTCAGAGCTGCCCGCCAGTCAACAGTCGTCAGAGCTGCCCGCCAGTCAACAGTCGTCAGAGCTGCCCGCCAGTCAACAGTCGTCAGAGCTGCCCGCAAGTCAACAGTCGTCAGAGCTGCCCGCCAGTCAACAGTCGCCAGAGAGGTCAGACTGCCCTGAACTGCCGGAGTGGCCAGACTGCCCTGAACTGCCGGAGTGGCCAGACTGCCCTGAACTGCCGGAGTGGCCAGACTGCCCTGAACTGCCGGAGTGGCCAGACTGCCCTGAACTGCCGGAGTGGCCAGACTGCCCTGAACTGCCGGAGTGGCCAGACTGCCCTGAACTGCCGGAGTGGCCAGACTGCCCTGAACTGCCAGGGTGGCCAGACTGCCCTGAACTGCCAGGGTGGCCAGACTGCCCTGAACTGCCAGGGTGGCCAGACTGCCCTGAACTGCCAGAGTGGCCAGACTGCCCTGAACTGCCAGGGTGGCCAGACTGCCCTGAACTGCCAGGGTGGCCAGACTGCCCTGAACTGCCAGGGTGGCCAGACTGCCCTGAACTGCCAGGGTGGCCAGACTGCCCTGAACTGCCGGAGTGGCCAGACTGCCCTGAACTGCCAGGGTGGCCAGACTGCCCTGAACTGCCAGGGTGGCCAGACTGCCCTGAACTGCCAGGGTGGCCAGACTGCCCTGAACTGCCAGGGTGGCCAGACTGCCCTGAACTGCCAGGGTGGCCAGACTGCCCTGAACTGCCAGGGTGGCCAGACTGCCCTGAACTGCCAGGGTGCCCGGCCTGTCAGGATCAGCCCGAGTGGTCCTCCTGCCCTCCGGCCCAGCCCGAGTGGTCCTCCTGCCTTCCGGCCCAGCCCGAGTGGTCCTCCTGCCTTCCGGCCCAGCCCGAGTGGTCCTCCTGCCTTCCAGCCCAGCCCGAGTGGTCCTCCTGCCTTCCGGCCCAGCCCGAGTGGTCCTCCTGCCTTCCGGCCCAGCCCGAGTGGCCCGCATGCCTTCCGGCCCAGCCCGAGTGGCCCGCATGCCTTCCGGCCCAGCCCGAGTGGCCCGCATGCCTTCCGGCCCAGCCCGAGTGGTCCGCCTGCCCTGATCTGCCAGGGTGCCCGGCCTGTCAGAATCAGCCCGAGTGGCCCTCCTGCCCTCCGGCCCAGCCCGAGGGGCCCTCCTGCCCTCCGGCCCAGCCCGAGGGGCCCTCCTGCTCTCCGGCCCAGCCCGAGGGGCCCTCCTGCTCTCCGGCCCAGCCCGAGGGGCCCTCCTGTCCCCCGGCCCAGCCCGAGGGGCCCTCCTGTCCCCCGGCCCAGCCCGAGGGGCCCTCCTGTCCCCCGGCCCAGCCCGAGGGGCCCTCCTGTCCCCCGGCCCAGCCCGAGGGGCCCTCCTGTCCCCCGGCCCAGCCCGAGGGGCCCTCCTGTCCCCCGGGCCAGCCCGAGGGGCCCTCCTGTCCCCCGGGCCAGCCCGAGGGGCCCTCCTGTCCCCCGGGCCAGCCCGAGGGGCCCTCCTGTCCCCCGGCCCAGCCCGAGGGGCCCTCCTGTCCCCCGGCCCAGCCCGAGGGGCCCTCCTGCTCTCCGGCCCAGCCCGAGGGGCCCTCCTGCTCTCCGGCCCAGCCCGAGGGGCCCTCCTGCTCTCCGGCCCAGCCCGAGGGGCCCTCCTGTCCCCCGGCCCAGCCCGAGGGGCCCTCCTGTCCCCCGGCCCAGCCCGAGGGGCCCTCCTGTCCCCCGGGCCAGCCCGAGGGGCCCTCCTGTCCCCCGGGCCAGCCCGAGGGGCCCTCCTGTCCCCCGGGCCAGCCCGAGGGGCCCTCCTGTCCCCCGGGCCAGCCCGAGGGGCCCTCCTGTCCCCCGGGCCAGCCCGAGGGGCCCTCCTGTCCTCCGACCCGGCCCGAGGGGTCCGTCTGCCTGGCGCAGCTATCGGCTCCACCGAAGTGGGCGACGCCGAGGGTGGAGCAGGGTCCACATCCTGCACTGGAGCCACCTCCAGGATAGGTGGGTTGGGGAGGGAGGGTGTAGCACAGTGCCGTCGTTGACGGCAGCCACCCTCCCTTCCCTCCCTTATTGTTTAGGGGGTATTGCTTTTTGGTTTTGTTGGGGTAATGGGGATTTTTTGTGTTTTCTTTTAAGGTGCATTCCGGGGTCTGCACCTTTAGGGGGGGGGTAATGTCACGTCCTGACCAATATTTAGGTATTATTTCTATTATATTTGGTCAGGACGTGGCAGAGGTATATTTGTTTTGTATTATGGGGTTTTGTGTGTGGTGTAGTGGGGTGTATTAGTTTGGTATAGGTTCTAGGTTTGTTTTTCTATGTGTAGTTTTGGGTGCTGGACTCTCAATTGGAGGCAGGTGTTTCTAGTTGCCTCTGATTGGGAGTCCCATAAGTAGGTGTGTGTTTGTTTGGTTTTCGTGGGTAGTTGTTTTTGCACTGCGTGTTGTGTGCCTGCAAAACTGTTCCTGTCGTGTATATTGTTTTCCAGTGGATGCGTTACTCCTTTTTTTGAATTAAAACATGAGCATCCATATTCCCGCTGCAGTTTGGTCTATTCAACACGGCTCTTTTTGTGACACCATTGACCTCATGGTGAAATCCCTGAGCAGTTTCCTTCCTCTCCAGCAACTAGAGTTAGGAAGGACTCCTGTGTCTTTGTAGTAACTGGGTGTATTGATACACCATGCAACATGTAATTAATAACTTCACCATGCTTAAAGAGATATTCAATGTCTGCTTATTTATTTTTACCCATCTACCAATAGATGTCCTTCTTAGTGGGACATTGGAAAACCTCCCTGGTCTTTGTGGTTGAATCTGTGTTTGAAATTCACTGCTGAACGTATTTAGGCTTGACAAAACAAAAGGGGTTGAATACTTATTGACTGAAAACATTTCAGCTTCTTATTTTTAATTCATTTGTAAACATTTTCTAAAAAACCTAATTTCACTTTGACATTATGAGGTATGCAAGGTCCACCTGCTCAAGGGTTAGTGTCATTAGGGTTAGTGTCATTAGGGTTATGTTATGTCATTATGTCCAGCGCATGTCCAGGCCCATCTGAAGTTTCCCAATGACCATCTGGATGATCCAGAGGAGGAATGGGAGAAGGTCATGTGGTCTGATGAGACAAAAATACAGCTTTTTGGTCTAAACTCCACTCGCCGTGTTTGGAGGAAGAAGAAGGATGAGTACAACCCCAAGAACACCATCCCAACCGTGAAGCATGGAGGTGGAAACATCATTCTTTGGGGATGCTTTTCTGCAAAGGGGACAGGACGACTGCACCGTATTGAGGGGAGGATGGGTGGGGCCATGTATCACGAGATGTTGGCCAACACCCTCCTTCCCTCAGTAAGAGCATTGAAGATGGGTCGTGGGTGGGTCTTCCAGCATGACAACGACCCGAAACACACAGCCAGGGCAACTAAGGAGTGGCTCCGTAAGAAGCATCTCAAGGTCCTGGAGTGGCCTAGCCAGTCTCCAGACCTGAACCCAATAGAAAATCTTTGGAGGGAGCTGAAAGTCCGTATTGCCCAGCGACAGCCCCGAAACCTGAAGGATCTGGAGAAGGTCTGTATGGAGGAGTGGGCCAAAATCCCTGCTGCAGTGTGTGCAAACCTGGTCAAGAACTACAGGAAACGTATGATCTCTGTAATTGCAAACAAATGTTTCTGTACCAAATATTAAGTTCTGCTTTTCTGATGTATCAAATATTTATGTCATGCAATAAAATGCAAATTAATTACTTAAAAATCATACAATGTGATTTTCTGGATTTTTGTTTTAGATTCCGTCTCTCACAGTTGAAGTGTACCTATGATAAAAATTACAGACCTCTACATGCTTTGTAAGTAGGAAACACTGCCGATTTTGCAGGTTATCAAATACTTGTTCTCCCCACTATATATCCACAGTAAAACGAGTCCTATTTTACATGTACATTTTAGTCATTTAGCAAACGCTCTTATCCAGAGCGACTTACAGTAGTGAATGCATACATTTCATTTCATGCATTATTTATTTTTTTGTACTGGCCCCCCGTGGGAATCGAACCCACAACCCTGGCGTTGCACACACCATGCTGGCGTTGCAAACACCATGCTCTACCAACTGAGCCACAGGGAAGTCCTATATCGACATAACCTGAAAGGCCGCTCAGCAAGGAAGAAGCCACTGCTCCAAAACCGCCATAAAAAAAGCCAGACTGGTTTGCAACTGCACATGGGGACAAAGATCGTACTTTTTGGAGAAATGTCCTCTAGTCTGATGAAACAAAAATAGAACTGTTTGGCCATAATGACCATTGTTATGTTTGGAGGAAAAAGGGGGATGCTAGCAAGCCGAAGAACACCATCCCAACCGTGAAGCACGGAGGTGGCAGCATCATGTTGTGGGGGTGCTTTGCTGCAGGATGGACTGGTGCACTTCACAAAATAGATGGCATCATGAGGATGGAAAATGATGTGGATATATTGAAGCAACATCTCAAGACATCAGTCAGGAAGTTAAAGCTTGGTCGCAAATGGGTCTTCCAACTGGACAATGACCCCAAGCATACTTCCAAAGTTGTGGCAAAATGGCTTAAGGACAACCAAGTCAAGGTATTGGTATTGGAGTGGCCATCACAAAGCCCTGACCTCAATCCTATAGAACATTTGTGGGCAGAACTGAAAAAGCGTGTGCGAGCAAGGAGGCCAACAAACCTGACTCAGTTACACCAGCTCTGTCTGGAGGAATGGGCCAAAATTCTCCCAATTTATTGTGGGAAGCTTGTGGAAGGCTACCCGAAACGTTTGACCCAAGTTAAACAATTTAAAAGGCAATGCTACCAAATACTAATTGAGTGTATGTAAACTTCTGACCCACTGGGAATGTGATGAAAAAAATAAAAGCTGAAATAAATAATTCTCTCTACTAACTGACCTAAAACAGGGAATTTTTACTTGGATTAAATGTCAGGAATTGTGAAAAACGGAGTTTAAATGTATTTGGCTAAGGTGTATGTAAACTTCCCACTTCAACTGTATATGGAATAGGTGTCATTTGGGGCACAGCCACAGTCTACTGGCTCGGCTCCGCTGGGTCTGGGGTAACAGGATCATACTGAGTGTAATCTCACAATCCAGGAACAGACTACTCCATTATTGCCCGAGGTACAGCGAGGGAAAAAAGTATTTGATCCCCTGCTGATTTTGTAAGTTTGCCCACTGACAAAGAAACGATCAGTCTATAATTTTAATGGTAGGTTTATTTGAACAGTGAGAGACAGAATAATATCAACAAAAATATCCAGAAAAAAACGCATGTCAAAAATCTTATAAATTGATTTGCATTTTAAAGAGGGAAATAAGTATTTGACCCCTCTGCAAAACAAGACTTAGTACTTGGTGGCAAAACCCTTGTCGGCAATCACAGAGGTCAGACGTTTCTTGTAGTTGGCCACCAGGTTGGCACACATCTCAGGAGGGATTTTGTCCCACTCCTCTTTAGGCGTTTAAACATGGGCTTGAATACTTATTGACTGAAAACATTTATTGATACACAGAAAGCAGCAGACTCCTGATCAAATCAATAGATCAATATAATAATCTTTGATAATACCAAATACAGAGCCTTCGGAAAGTATTCAGACCCCTTGACTTTTTACACACATTTTGTTACGTTACAGCCTTACTCTAAAATGGATTGAAGTGGGGGTTTTTTGTCTCTCATCAATCTACACACAATACCCCATAATGACAAAGCAAAAACATGTTTTTTAGAAATGTTAGCAAATTTACACTACCGTTCAAAAGTTTGGGGTCACTTAGAAATGTCCTTGTTTTTGAAAGAAAAGCACATTTCTTTGTCCATTAAAATAACATCAAATTGATCAGAAATACAGTGTACACATTGTTAATGTTGTAAATGACTATTGTAGCTGGAAACGGCAGATGTTTTATGGAATATCTACAGAGGCCCATTATCAGCAGCCATCACTCCTGTGTTCCAATGGCACGTTGTGTTCGCTAATCCAAGTTGATCATTTTAAAAGGCTAATTGATCATTAGAAAACCCTTTTGCAATTATGTTAGCACAGCTGAAAACTGTTGTTCCGATTAATGAAGAAATAAAACTGGCCTTCTTTAGACTAGTTGAGTATCTGGAGCATCAGCATTTGTGGGTTCGATTACAGGCTCAAAATGGCCAGAAACAAAGACCTTTCTTCTGAAACTTGTCAGTCTATTCTTGTTCTGAGAAATGAAGGCTATTCCACGCGCCAAATTGCCAAGAAACTGAAGATCTCGTACAACGCTGTGTACCACTCCCTTCACAGAACAGCGCAAATTGGCTATAACCAGAATAGAAAGAGGAGTGGGAGGCCCCGGTGCACAACTGAGCAAGAGGACAAGTACATTAGAGTGTCTAGTTTGAGAAACAGACGCCTCACAAGTCCTCAACTGGCAGCTTCATTAAATAGTACCCGCAAAACAGCAGTCTCAACGTCAACAGTGAAGAGGCGAGCGACTCCGGGATGTTATGAAACTGGCTCTCATGAGGATCGCCACAGGAAAGAAAGACCCAGAGTTACCTCTGCTGCAGAGGATTACATTTTTTATTTAACTAGGCATGTCAGTTATGAACAAATTCTTATTTACAATGACAGCCTACCAGGGAACAGTGGTTAACTGCCTTGCTCAGGGGCAGAACGACAAATTTTTACCTTGTCAGCTCAGGGATTCGATCCAGCAACTTTTTGGTTACTGGCCAACACTCTAACCACTAGGCTACCTGCCAACCCAAGGATAGGTTGATTAGAGTTACCAGCCTCAGAAATTGCAGCCCAAATAAATGCTTCACAGAGTTCAAGTAACAGACACATCTCAACATCAATTGTTCAGAGGAGACTGTGTGAATCAGGCCTTCATGGCCGTATTGCTGCTAAGAAACCACTACTAATAATACGAGACTTGCTTGGGCCAAGAAACACCAGCAATGGACAATAGACCGTGAATATCCTAACACTAACTCTGACTACACTAACTCTGGCTACACTAACCCTGACTACCCTAACACTAACACTGACTACCCTAACACTAACCCTGGCTACACTAACCCTGACTACACTAACTCTGGCTACACTAACCCTGACTACCCTAACACTAACTCTGGCTACACCAACTCTGACTACACTAACTCTGACTACACTAACCCTGACTACACTAAGCCTGACTACCCTAACACTAACCCTGACTACACTAACCCTGACTACCCTAACACTGACTACACCATCCCTGACTACCCTAACACTGACTACCCTAACACTGACTACCCTAACACTGACTACCCTAACACTGACCCTGACTACACTAACACTGACTACACCATCCCTGACTACACTAACCCTGACTACACTAACCCTGACTACACTAACCGTGGCTACACTAACCGTGGCTACACTAACTCTGGCTACACTAACCCTGACTACCCTAACTAACCCTGACTACCCTAACTAACACTGACTACCCTAACCCTGACTACCCTAACACTGACTACCCTAACACTAACCCTGACTTAAGTAACCCTGACTACACTAATCCTGACTACACTAACCCTGACTAAAGTAACCCTGACTACACTAACACTAACCCTGACTACACTAATCCTGACTTCACTAACCCTGACTAAAGTAAACCTGACTACACTAACACTAACCCTGACTACACTAATCCTGACTTCACTAACCCTGACTAAAGTAACCCTGACTACACTAACACTAACCCTGACTACATTAATCCAGACTACACTAATCCTGACTACACTAACCCTGACTACTCTAACCCTGACTACTCTAACCCTGACTACACTAATCCTAATGACACTAACCCTAACTACACTAACCCAGACTACACTAACCCTAACTACACTAACCCAGACTACACTAACCCTAACTACACTAACCCAGACTACACTAACCCTAATGACATTAATCCTGACTACACTAACCCTAATGACATTAATCCTGACTACACTAACCCTAATGACACTAACCCTGACTACACTAATCCTGACTACACTAATACTGACTACACAAACCCTAATGACACTAATCCTGACTACACTAACCCTAATGACACTAATCCTGACTACACTAACCCTAATGACACTAATCCTGACTACACTAAGAGGTGAAAACAAAGGCTTCACCTGGCACACACACACACGCATGATGACAGGACTGAGCATGCTCCAGGGTGAATTATTGATGTGTACCTTAGGGCACAGAGGGACATAAAACGAGAGGGAGGGGAGAAAGAGGGAGGAGAGAAAGGAGGAGAGAGAGAAAGGAGGAGAGAGACAGACAGAGAGAGAGAGAGAGACAGAGAGAGAGAGAGAGAGAGAGAGAGAGAGAGAGAGAGAGAGAGAGAGAGAGACAGAGAGACAGAGCGAGAGAGACAGAGAGAGAGGGAGAGAAACAGAGGTAGACAGAGAGAGAGAGAGAGAGAGAGAGAGAGAGAGAGAGAGAGAGAGAGAGAGAGAGAGAGAACACTCATGGCTGGTAGCCAGTGACTCAGGTGCCTTTACAGGCTGCAGAACAGGGGGCCTAAAGGGATGGGGCTGGAAGGCTTGGTAGGTGTCATGATTTCTGGCACGGTGGTGGGAACAGTTCAGGGATGCATCCCAAATGGAACCCTATTCCCTATATAGTGTACTACTTTAGATCAGAGCCCTATTCCCTATATAGGGTACTTATTTCGATTAGAGCACTATTCCCTATATAGTGTACTACTTTAGATCAGAGCCCTATTCCCTATATAGTGTACTATTTGGGCTGCCCCCAGAGCTTTGGCAGATCAGATATCCCTGCATTATTCACAGGCTGTTCTGATACCGTTTCCAGACACGAATTCTCTTTCTCCTTTTCCTCTCCTGTCTCTCTCTCTCTCTCTCTCTCTCTGCCTCTCTCTCTGCCCCTGCCTCTCTCTCTGCCTCTCTCTCTGCCCCTGCCCCTCTCTCTGCCTCTCTCTCTGCCCCTGCCTCTCTCTCTGCCCCTGCCCCTCTCTCTGCCCCTGCCTCTCTCTCTGCCCCTGCCTCTCTCTCTGCCCCTGCCTCTCTCTCTGCCTCTCTCTCTGCCCCTGCCTCTCTCTCTGCCTCTCTCTCTGCCCCTGCCTCTCTCTCTGCCTCTCTCTCTGCCCCTGCCCCTCTCTCTGCCTCTCTCTCTGCCCCTGCCTCTCTCTCTGCCCCTGCCTCTCTCTCTGCCCCTGCCTCTCTCTCTGCCCCTGCCTCTCTCTCTCTGTCCATGCCTCTCTCTCTGCCCCTGCCTCTCTCTCTGCCCTGCCTCTCTCTCTGCCCTGCCTCTCTCTCTGCCCCTGCCCCTCTCTCTGCCCCTGCCTCTCTCTCTGCCCCTGCCTCTCTCTCTCTCTCTCTGCCCCTTGCTCTCTCTCTGCCCCTGCCTCTCTCTCTCTCTTAAGTACCTTGAGCAAGGTACTTAACCCTACATTTTGTTCCAGAGACTCTGTACTACTATGCATGACACTGCAAAACAACACATTTCACTGCAGCTGTCTGGTGTATGTGACAATAAAACACACACATATAATATAATATAAATATATATATATATATATACACACACACTATATACACACACTATATATATATATATATATATATATATCTAATCCAGCCTAGTTTAATTCTATTTTATTCCATGAGAGCAACCCAAATAAAACAAGTAGATAGATATGTAACCATAATCAGCTTGTACATGGGAGACGAGGAGCTCACCGCCATCGACGTCAACAATTCAGGATTTCTGATCTCGTGACCTAAGCTGACATAAGTAGGATTTCACAGTCCGTTGGATGCTACAGGGTTTAACAAGTGAGATCAGTGTTTTTTAGCAGAGATTCCCTAAACCAGGGCTCCTTAGTGATCGTAGTGGTAACCCACTCAGTTAGAGCAGGTTGGATAAGTGTAAGTTTAGAGGTTATAGGTCAGGGTTGTTAGAGGTTCTATCCAATTAGCATCCACCCCTGGCCCACCTGGCCCCCCCTCTCAGCAACACCATGACAACGCCATGACAACGCCATGAGTAGTGTTCCATTTGAACAGTATTTCTGTCCTCTTGTTTATAGAGATCTACAGAGGAATGCTGACAGTCAAAAGGGGTGGGGATATATTTGTAATAGGGACACCAAGAGGGTTCTTGCCTCTTGCTCAGTACAGTAGGGTTGAACAATTCCAGGTTGGACGATTCCATCACAGTTAAAATTCCCTGCTTATTGCCTGATTCCTCTAGTCGGGAATTCAGAAAAAAATGTTTTTCTGGAAAGTTCAGGGATTATAATATATTAATAATTAAAGGCCAATAAGCATAGTACTCACCTATACTGGTGGGGAAGATATCCTCATTGTTGATCTGGACCTCGATCCAGTCCATCAGGAGATTCATGTACTTGGGAGCCGGTAGAGCCGTTGGTTTCTTATACTTGTGATCGTCCTGCCATCGGTACTCATACCTAGGACCTCCGGACATGACCGGACAACTCTTCTCCGTGCAGAACTCGCACACTGTCCCGTAGATGAGGTTTATCCTGTTGAAGAAGTCCACCACGTGCACGGCCACCCAGTCGTTCAGATCTTCCCCGTGGGGCAGAGCGACCGCCGCCCTCAGGTCAACCCCGGAGCTGAGCGACACCTGGGCCTTCTTATGCAGCTCGAAACGCTGCGTCCCCGGCTCAAACTTACGCTTGGGGCGGAAGGTCTTGTCCTTGTTGAAGACCTGCTTCAGGGCGATGGACATGTTGCCTAGGATGGGGGCTGGGGGGGGGTGGGTGGGTGGGGGGGGGCGAGGACCGTGGCGAGAGGGGACAGGGACAGGGGGAGTAGAGAGTAGGGGACCAACGGAGGTTTGTCTGCAGACCGTGTTGCAGGGGGAGGGAGCCCTGGGAGGAATCGACGGTACCAATAGTCACTTCTGGAGGAGCAGGTAGAGGAGGAGTAGACAAAAGAAGCGGGGTTTCCTGTGAACAAAACACAAAAAAATAATAATGTTTAAAAGACATCTCTAAAGTTACGTGTGAACATTTCCTACGCACTTGCAAAAATAATATTCTGATCTGCGAGTGCTTTTTACATCCAAAACACATAAAAAAAAACACACACAAAAACAACCAAGCAAAGACAAATGTTTAAAAGACATACTGCCAGTATATCTCCCACTAATCTAAACTCCTAATCCACTGAATGTGGGAATCAGACAAGAGAACAGAACAGGGAGTTTCCTTTACTAAGCTGATAATATCATGTTTAGACAGGTTAGTTGTGAAATGTGAAAGAGTAATACATTATATAGGGAATAGACAGTCTTTTTGGGATGAATACTGGGGTTTTTGTTGACCGATATCTGCACTCAGATCTTATCCTAACTCTAACCCAGCAGCTTGTCCTAACTCTAACCCAGCAGCTTGTCCTAACTCTAACCCAGCAGCTTGTCCTAACTCTAACCCAGCAGCTTGTCCTAACTCTAACCCAGCAGCTTGTCCCAACTCTAACCCAGCAGCTTATCCTAACTCTAACCCAGCAGCTTATCCTAACTGTAACCCAGCAGCTTGTCCTAACTCTAACCCAGCAGCTTGTCCTAACTCTAACCCAGCAGCTTATCCTAACTCTAACCCAGCAGCTTGTCCTAACTCTAACCCAGCAGCTTGTCCTAACTCTAACCCAGCAGCTTATCCTAACTGTAACCCAGCAGCTTGTCCTAACTCTAACCCAGCAGCTTGTCCTAACTCTAACCCAGCAGCTTATCCTAACTGTAACCCAGCAGCTTGTCCTAACTCTAACCCAGCAGCTTGTCCTAACTCTAACCCAGCAGCTTATCCTAACTCTAACCCAGCAGCTTGTCCTAACTCTAACCCAGCAGCTTGTCCTAACTCTAACCCAGCAGCTTGTCCTAACTCTAACCCAGCAGCTTATCCTAACTCTAACCCAGCAACTTGTCCCAACTCTAACCCAGCAGCTTGTCCCAACTCTAACCCAGCAGCTTGTCCTAACTCTAACCCAGCAGCTTGTCCCAACTCTAACCCAGCAGCTCGTCCTAACTCTAACCCAGCAGCTCGTCCTAACTCTAACCCAGCAGCTCGTCCTAACTCTAACCCAGCAGCTTATCCTAACTGTAACCCAGCAGCTTGTCCTAACTCTAACCCAGCAGCTTGTCCTAACTCTAACCCAGCAGCTTGTCCTAACTCTAACCCAGCAGCTTATCCTAACTGTAACCCAGCAGCTTGTCCTAACTCTAACCCAGCAGCTCGTCCTAACTCTAACCCAGCAGCTTATCCTAACTGTAACCCAGCAGCTTGTCCTAACTCTAACCCAGCAGCTTGTCCTAACTGTAACCCAGCAGCTTGTCCTAACTGTAACCCAGCAGCTTGTCCTAACTCTAACCCAGCAGCTTGTCCTAACTGTAACCCAGCAGCTTGTCCTAACTCTAACCCAGCAGCTTATCCTAACTCTAACCCAGCAGCTTGTCCTAACTGTAACCCAGCAGCTTGTCCTAACTGTAACCCAGCAGCTTGTCCTAACTGTAACCCAGCAGCTTGTCCCAACTCTAACCCAGCAGCTTGTCCTAATTGTAACCCAGCAGCTTGTCCTAACTCTAACCCAGCAGCTTGTCCTAACTGTAACCCAGCAGCTTGTCCCAACTCTAACCCAGCAGCTTGTCCTAACTCTAACCCAGCAGCTTGTCCTAGCTGTAACCCAGCAGCTTGTCCCAACTCTAACCCAGCAGCTTGTCCTAACTCTAACCCAGCAGCTTGTCCTAACTCTAACCCAGCAGCTTGTCCTAACTGTAACCCAGCAGCTTGTCCTAACTCTAACCCAGCAGCTTGTCCTAACTCTAACCCAGCAGCTTGTCCTAACTCTAACCCAGCAGCTTGTCCTAACTCTAACCCAGCAGCTTGTCCTAACTCTAACCCAGCAGCACGATGGATGACTGTGATGATGTCAGTGTAAAGAGAGGCTGTTCTAACTCGAGCCCTGTCAACTTCTCAGAACTCAGGTTATGTCCCAAAGTGTCTCCTTTTCCTATTTAGTGCACAAAATGTAGGATCAAAAATAGTGAACTATATAGGGAATAGGGTACCATTTGGGATGCACCCAGTGTAAAGAAAGGCTGTTTAGAGAACACTATGATGACACACCAAATGATGACTACCAATCCCAGACCACTATGATGACACACCAAATGAACACCACCAATCAGAGACCACAATGATGACAAATCAAATGATGACCACCAATCAGAGACCACTATGATACACCAAATGCATTTGATGGATCCTTTTTGTCTTCTTCTAATACCTCTTAAGGGGAAAGTAGTCCAAAAGTAACTGAAAGTAATCAGATTATGTTACTGTCACACCCTGATCTGTTTCACCTGTCCAAGTGATTGTCTCCACCCCCCTCCAGGTGTCGCCCATCTTCCCCATTATCACCTGTGCATTTATACCTATGTTCTCTGTCCAGTTTGTCTTGTTTGTCAAGTCAACCAGCATTTTTGTTCTCAGCTGCTGCTTTTTCCAGTCTCTCCTTTTTCTCACCCTCCTGGTTTTGACCCTTTCCTGTCCTGACTCTGAGCCCGCCTGCCTGACCACTCTGCCTGCCCTGACCCTGAGCCTGCCTGCCGACCTGTACCTTTGCCCCACCTCTGGATTGTTGACCTCTGCCTACCCTGACCCTGACTGCTGTCTGGTACCGTTGCGCCACCTCTGGTTTACTGACCCCTGCCTGCCTTGACCTGTCTATTGCCTGCCCGTTGGAATATTAAACCATTGTTAATTCAACGTGTCTGTATCTGGGTGTTACCTTGATTCCTGATAATGTGAACTGGCCATGACTGACCCAGCAGACCTGGGCCAGCTGCGCAACGCCATCTCCACTCAAGGAGCCACCATCAGTAGGCACGAGGAATTGCTTCATGGCCTTGTGGAGGGGGTCCAAATGTCGGCTGAACGCCAAGACCGGGCGTTGGACAGTTTGCTGGAGCAATTCCACGGGTTGTCTGGGACGCCGCCTACCACGGTGGTAACCATTCAGCTCCTCAGCGACTCAGCTGCTAGCAGCGCCGTCTCATCGGTCACTCCACCTTCTCGGGAGCCCCGCTTACCACCTTCGGAATGCTTTAATGGAGAGCCGAGCACCCGTCGGGCGTTCCTTGCTCAATGTACCCTTGTCTTCGAGCTTCAGCCCTCCTCCTTCCCCTCGAATCGCTCCAAGATAGCCTAACTTATCACACTTCCATCCTGAAGCTAATCCAGCTTTGTCAGGACTCCCGCAGAGTAGATGATTATGCAGTGGATTTATGCACCTTGGCAGCGGAGAGTGCTTGGAATCAAGAGGCAATGTTCAATATGTTCCTGCACGGCGTCTCGGAGGAGGTCAAGAACGAGCTAGCAGCCCGGGAGTTACTGGCGGAGCTTGATTCCCTCATTGCTTTGAACATCCGTATCGATGGTCGATTATGGGAACGATGGAGCGAGAGGAAATTGGATTTTGCTCGCACGTCCAGGGATCCCACCTTGTCTCCGAGTCATCCCGGAAGCTCCCGATGATCTCGCTGCCGAGAGGGCTGCCGAAGACGGCTGCCGAAGACGGCTGCCGAAGACGGCCGAGTCACCGCTTCCTGAGCCTATGCCACTAGGTAGAGCTGGGCTGTCGCCAGCGGAATGGCAATACAGGATCGACATGAAGAGTTGTCTGTATTACGGGACGCTTGGTCATTTTGTGTCCTCTTATCCTTTAAAAAAAAAAATCAGGCTCACAGGTAGGAGCAGGGACTCTGGTGGGCCATATGGAGAATGTTCCTGCTTCACCTGCTCACACCCCTTTTCATGTCATTCTGCTGTGGGGAGACGAGTCCAAATCTCTCTGGGTTCTCATTGAGTCTGGGGCCGATGAGAGATTTTTGGTGTCCGAGCTACTCTGGCGTCCGAGCTGAAAATCCCCACTCAGCCCCTCTCCATTCCCATGACGTTAGAGTGCTGGACGGGCGCTCTATAGGCCGAGTCACCCACAACACCACTCTCATCAACCTACGTGTGTCAGAGAACCACATCGACGCAATCCAGTTCCTGCTCATCAAGTACCCTCAGATTCCCGTGGTATTGGAATCTCCTGGCTCCAGCCCATTCTGCCACGCCCATTGCCTGAAGTCAGCACAACCTGCCCCCGGACGTCTTCCCTGGGGCTCGGAAAGTGCCCAGACCTCTCCGCAAATTCCCGTGGAGTACTAGGACCTCCGGGAGGTGTTCAGCACGGCCCGGGCCACTTCGCATCTGCCGCACCGACCTTATGACTGCAGGATTGACCTTCTCCCTAGCACGACTCCGCCCTGGGGATGACTGTACTCTCTGTCGGGACCAGAGACCAAGGAGCTAGAGACCTACTTCGGGGACTCCCTTGCCGCAGGAACTCATCCCGTCCCGGCGTTCCGGGACCTCAAACATCGCTTCACCACAGCTCCCATCTTGGTTCATCCAGACCCTTCCCGTCAGTTCATGGAAGCTGATGCTTCTGATATCGGAGTGGAGGCGGTCCTGTCCCAGCGTTCTGCCTTGGACCTCAAGCTACATCCCTGCGCCTTCTTATCCCACCGCCTTAATGCCACGGAAAATAACTACGATAAGGGGAATCGTAGCTTCTCGCAGTGAAGATGGCGTTGGAGGAATGGAGGCACTGGCTGGAGGGGGCGGAACACCCATTCATCGTGTGGACCGACCACAAGAACCTGGAGTTTCTCTGCACCGCCAAGCGCCTCAACTCCAGGCAAGCCAGATGGGAACTGCTGTTCACACGGTTCAACTTCTCCCTCTCGTACCGGCCGGGATCCAAGAATGTCAAGCCGGATGCCCTGTCTTGCCGCTATAGCCCCACAGGTACCACGCCGGAGCCCGAGACCATCCTTCCCACCTCGTGCCGTCACCTCGTGCCGGCACTCAACTGCCAATAGGGAAACCGGTCCGGGAGGCGCAGCGGTCCCAGTCGAACCCTGGGGGGGCCCTGATAATTGGATGCTTGTGCCTGAAGCTGTCCACTCTGCGGTCCTGGAGTGGGCCCATTCTTCCAGGCTTGCATGCCACCCGGGCTCCCGTCGGACCCTGGCCTTTGTGCAACAACGCTTTTGGTGGCCTACTATTGGTTCTGGATGTCGCCGCGTTTGTCTCCGCCTGCACAGTCTGTGCTCAGAATAAGACTCCTCGGCAAGCTCCCGCTGGTCTTCTGCAACCACTGCCTGTCCCTCACCGACCCTGGTCCCACACAACACTGCCATCCTGACCGTGGTCAATCGGTTTTCCAAGGCCGCTCACTTCATTCCTCTCCCCAAACTACCCTCAGCCAAGGAGACGGCCCAGCTCATGGTGCAGCCCGTCTTCCGGATCCATGGACTGCCTGTGGACATGGTCTCTGAATGAGTCGGCCCTCCTCAAGACCACCTCCAGGTGTCGACGACAGGCGGATCGCCATCGGACTCCGGCTCCCCGTTATCATGTCGGGTAGAAGGTATGGCTATCCACCCGGGATCTGCCCCTCTGGATGGAATCCCGCAAACTGTCCCCCCGGTTTATCGGCCCATTTCCCATCTCCAAGATTATTAGCCCCTCTGCTGTCCGTCTTCTGTTGCCCCAGACCCTTCATATACATCCCACCTTTAATGTGTCCAGAGTCAAACCAATGTCTCAGCTCTTTGTCTCCGTCCCCTGAGCCTGCCTTCTGACCTGTACAGTTGCCCCACCTCTGGTTTACTGATCCCTGCCTGCCCCTGTTGGAATATTAAACCATTGTCAACTCGACGTTCGACGTCATCCAAAAGTTACGTTACTGATTTAACATTTTGGACAAGTAACAGATTACATGACTATGGAGCCAGTCTGTTCATTCCTTAATGACCGTGGAGTCAGAGTCTGTTCATTCCTTAATGACATTACATTACATTACATTTAAGTCATTTAGCAGACGCTCTTATCCAGAGCGACTTACAAATTGGTGCATTCACCTTATGATATCCAGTGGAACAACCACTTTACAATAGTGCATCTAAATCTTTTAAGGGGGGGGGGGGGGGTTAGAAGGATTACTTTATCCTATCCTAGGTATTTCTTAAAGAGGTGGGGTTTCAGGTGTCTCCGGAAGGTGGTGATTGACTCCGCTGTCCTGGCGTCGTGATGGAGCTTGTTCCACCATTGGGGTGCCAGAGCAGCGAACAGTTTTGACTGGGCTGAGCGGGAACTGTGCTTCGTCAGAGGTAGGGGGGCCAGCAGGCCAGAGGTGGATGAACGCAGTGCCCTTGTTTGGGTGTAGGGCCTGATCAGAGCCTGAAGGTATGGAGGTGCCGTTCCCTTCACAGCTCCGTAGGCAATCACGATGGTCTTGTAGCGGATGCGAGCTTCAACTGGAAGCCAGTGGAGAGAGCGGAGGAGCGGGGTGACGTGAGAGAACTTGGGAAAGTTGAATACCAGACGGGCTGCGGCGTTCTGGATGAGTTGTAGGGGTTTAATGGCACAGGCAGGGATCCCAGCCAACAGCGAGTTGCAGTAATCTAGACGGGAGATGACAAGTGCCTGGATTAGGACCTGTGCCGCTTCCTGTGTGAGGCAGGGTCGTACTCTGCGAATGTTGTAGAGCATGAACCTACAGGATCGGGTCACCGCCTTGATGTTAGTGGAGAACGACAGGGTGTTGTCCAGGATCACGCCAAGGTTCTTAGCACTCTGGGAGGAGGACACAAGGGAGTTGTCAACCGTGATGGCGAGATCATGGAACGGGCAGTCCTTCCCCGGGAGGAAGAGCAGCTCCATCTTGCCGAGGTTCAGCTTGAGGTGGTGATCCGTCATCCACACTGATATGTCTGACAGACATGCAGAGATGCGATTCGCCGCCTGGTTATCAGAAGGGGGAAAGGAGAAGATTAATTGTGTGTCGTCTGCATAGCAATGATAGGAGAGACCATATGAGGATATGACAGAGCCAAGTGACTTGGTGTATAGCGAGAATAAGAGAGGGCCTAGAACAGAGCCCTGGGGGACACCAGTGGTGAGAGCGCATGGTGCGGAGACAGATTCTCGCCACGCCACCTGGTAGGAGCGACCTGTCAGGTAGGACGCAATCCAAGCGTGGGCCGCGCCGGAGATGCCCAACTCGGAGAGGGTGGAGAGGAGGATCTGATGGTTCACAGTATCAAAGGCAGCAGATAGGTCTAGAAGGATGAGAGCAGAGGAGAGAGAGTTAGCTTTAGCAGTGCGGAGAGCCTCCGTGACACAGAGAAGAGCAGTCTCAGTTGAATGCCCAGTCTTGAAACCTGACTGATTAGGATCAAGAAGGTCATTCTGAGAGAGATAGCAGGAGAGCTGGCCAAGGACGGCACGTTCAAGAGTTTTGGAGAGAAAAGAAAGAAGGGATACTGGTCTGTAGTTGTTGACATCGGAGGGATCGAGTGTTGGTTTTTTCAGAAGGGGTGCAACTCTCGCTTTCTTGAAGACGGAAGGGACGTAGCCAGCGGTCAAGGATGAGTTGATGAGCGGGGTGAGGTAGGGGAGAAGGTCTCCGGAAATGGTCTGGAGAAGAGAGGAGGGGATAGGGTCAAGTGGGCAGGTTGTTGGGCGGCCGGCCGTCACAAGACGCGAGATTTCATCTGGAGAGAGAGGGGAGAAAGAGGTCAAAGCACAGGGTAGGGCAGTGTGAGCAGGACCAGCGGTGTCGTTTGACTTAGCAAACGAGGATCGGATATCGTCAACCTTCTTTTCAAAATGGTTGACGAAGTCATCCGCAGAGAGGGAGGAGGGGTAGGGGAGGGGGAGGAGGATTCAGGAAGGAGGAGAAGGTAGCAAAGAGCTTCCTAGGGTTAGAGGCAGATGCTTGGAATTTAGAGTGGTAGACAGTGGCTTTAGCAGCAGAGACAGAAGAGGAGAATGTAGAGAGGAGGGAGTGAAAGGATGCCAGGTCCGCAGGGAGGCGAGTTTTCCTCCATTTCCGCTCGGCTGCCCGGAGCCCTGTTCTGTGAGCTCGTAGTGAGTCGTCGAGCCACGGAGCAGGAGGGGAGGACCGAGCCGGCCTGGAGGATAGGGGACAGAGAAATTCAAAGGATGCAGAAAGGGAGGAGAGGAGGGTTGAGGAGGCAGAATCAGGAGATAGGTTGGAGAAGGTTTGAGCAGAGGGAAGAGATGATAGGATGGAAGAGGAGAGAGTAGCGGGAGAGAGAGAGCGAAGGTTGGGACGGCGCAATACCATCCGAGTAGGGGCAGAGTGAGAAGTGTTGGATGAGAGCAAGAGGGAAAAGGATACAAGGTAGTGGTCGGAGATTTGGAGGGGAGTTGCAATGAGATTAGTGGAAGAACAGCATCTAGTAAAGATGAGGTCAAGCGTATTGCCTGCCTTGTGAGTAGGGGGGGAAGGTGAGAGGGTGAGGTCAAAAGAGGAGAGGAGTGGAAAGAAGGAGGCAGAGAGGAATGAGTCAAAGGTAGACGTGGGGAGGTTAAAGTCACCCAGAACTGTGAGAGGTGAGCCATCTTCAGGAAAGGAACTTATCAAGGCGTCAAGCTCATTGATGAACTCTCCAAGGGAACCTGGAGGGCGATAAATGATAAGGATGTTAAGCTTGAAAGGGCTGCTAACTGTGACAGCATGGAATTCAAATGAGGAGATAGACAGATGGGTCAGGGGAGAAGGAGAGAATGTCCACTTGGGAGAGATGAGGATTCCAGTGCCACCACCCCGCTGGCTCGATGCTCTAGGGGTATGCGAGAACACGTGGGCAGACGAAGAGAGAGCAGTAGGAGTAGCAGTGTTATCTGTGGTAATCCATGTTTCCGTCAGCGCCAGGAAGTCTAGGGACTGGAGGGTAGCATAGGCTGAGATGAACTCAGCCTTGTTGGCTGCAGACCGGCAGTTCCAGAGGCTGCCGGAGACCTGGAACTCCACGTGGGTTGACCATGGAGTCAGAGTCTGTTCATTCCTTAATGACCATGGAGTCAGAGTCTGTTCATTCCTTAATGACCATGGTAGAGATGCTGTTATGGGTTTATGACCGTGGTAGAGATGCTGTTATGGGTTTATGGTCTACACATGGTCTGCGGTTGTGATGCCGGTTGGACTTACTGCCAAATTCTCTAAAATGACATTGACGGCGGCTTATGGTAGATAAATTAACATGAAATTATCTGTCAACAGCTCTGGTGGACATTCCTGCAGTCAGCATGCCAACGCCCCCTCAGAACTTGAGATATCTGTGGCTTCGTGTTGTGTGACAAAAATGCAAATTTTAGAGTAGCCTTTTGTTGTCCCCAGTACAAGGTGCACCTGTGTAATGATCATGCTGTTTAATCAACTTCTTGATATGCCACATCTTGGCAAAGGATAAATGCTCATTAATTTGTGCACAACATTTCAGAGAAAAGCTTTTTGTGCATATGAAACATTTCTGGGAGTTCAGCTCATGAAACATGGGACCAACACTTTACATGTTGCGTTTATATTTTTGGTTCAGTGTAGAACCAAATAACGCCGTCATCAAACAGGCAGAATGTAACTCCCTCAGAGACAGAACGCACATTAGAGTCAAAGGCATATGGTAAATGTTTCATGTTCAATATTCAATGCTTCACTTTGAGTTCAATATTTGGGATCGTATCTAAGTGTTCTCTGATCTGGATATTTCTCTTTCAATTACACGTCAACCCTGCTAGTCTACACACACGTTAATCCTGCCAGAGTCTACACACACGTTAATCCTGCTAGAGTCTACACACACGTTAATCCTGCCAGAGTCTACACACATGTTAATCCTGCTAGAGTCTACACACACGTTAATCCTGCCAGAGTCTACACACACGTTAATCCTGCCAGAGTCTACACACACGTTAAACCTGCTAGAGTCTACACACACGTTAAACCTGCTAGTCTACACACACGTTAATCCTGCTAGTCTACACACACGTTAATCCTGCTAGAGTCTACACACACGTTAAACCTGCCAGAGTCTACACACACGTTAAACCTGCTAGTCTACACACACGTTAAACCTGCTAGTCTACACACACGTTAATCCTGCAAGAGTCTACACACACGTTAAACCTGCTAGTCTACACACACGTTAATCCTGCTAGTCTACACACACGTTAATCCTGCTAGTCTACACACACGTTAAACCTGCCAGAGTCTACACACACGTTAATCCTGCTAGTCTACACACACGTTAAACCTGCCAGAGTATACACACACGTTAAACCTGCCAGAGTCTACACACACGTTAAACCTGCTAGTCTACACACGTTAAACCTGCTAGAGTCTACACACACGTTAAACCTGCTAGTCTACACACACGTTAAACCTGCTAGAGTCTACACACGTTAAACCTGCTAGTCTACACACACGTTAATCCTGCTAGTCTACACACACGTTAATCCTGCCAGAGTCTACACACACGTTAATCCTGCTAGTCTACACACACGTTAATCCTGCCAGAGTCTACACACACGTTAATCCTGCTAGAGTCTACACACACGTTAAACCTGCTAGTCTACACACACGTTAATCCTGCCAGAGTCTACACACACGTTAATCCTGCTAGTCTACACACACATTAAACCTGCTAGTCTACACACACGTTAATCCTGCCAGAGTCTACACACGTTAAACCTGCTAGAGTCTACACACACGTTAAACCTGCTAGTCTACACACACGTTAAACCTGCTAGTCTACACACACGTTAATCCTGCTAGAGTCTACACACGTTAAACCTGCTAGAGTCTACACATGTTAAACCTGCTAGTCTACACACATATTAAACCTGCCAGAGTCTACACACACGTTAAACCTGCTAGTCTACACACATATTAAACCTGCCAGAGTCTACACACACGTTAAACCTGCTAGTCTACACACGTTAAACCTGCTAGTCTACACACGTTAAACCTGCTAGTCTACACACATGTTAATCCTGCTAGTCTACACACGTTAAACCTGCTAGTCTACACACATGTTAATCCTGCTAGTCTACACACGTTAAACCTGCTAGAGTCTACACACACGTTAAACCTGCTAGTCTACACACACGTTAATCCTGCTAGAGTCTACACACACATTAAACCTGCTAGTCTACACACACGTTAATCCTGCTAGAGTCTACACACACATTAAACCTGCTAGTCTACACACACGTTAAACCTGCTAGAGTCTACACACACATTAAACCTGCTAGTCTACACACACGTTAAACCTGCTAGTATACACACACGTTAAACCTGCTAGTCTACACACACGTTAAACCTGCTAGTCTACACACACGTTAATCCTGCCAGAGTCTACACACACGTTAATCCTGCCAGAGTCTACACACACGTTAAACCTGCCAGAGTCTACACACACGTTAATCCTGCCAGAGTCTACACACACGTTAATCCTGCCAGAGTCTACACACACGTTAAACCTGCCAGAGTCTACACACACGTTAAACCTGCTAGAGTCTACACATGTTAAACCTGCTAGTCTACACACACGTTAAACCTGCTAGAGTCTACACATGTTAAACCTGCTAGTCTACACACACGTTAAACCTGCTAGTCTACACATGTTAAACCTGCTAGTCTACACAAACGTTAAACCTGCTAGTCTACACACACGTTAAACCTGCTAGAGTCTACACATGTTAAACCTCCTAGTCTACACACATGTTAAACCTGCTAGTCTACACACGTTAAACCTGCTAGAGTCTACACATGTTAAACCTGCTAGTCTACACACATGTTAAACCTGCTAGTCTACACATGTTAAACCTACTAGAGTCTACACATGTTAAACCTGCTAGTCTACACAAACGTTAAACCTGCTAGTCTACACATGTTAAACCTGCTAGAGTCTACACACGTTAAACCTGCTAGTCTACACACGTTAAACCTGCTAGTCTACACATGTTAAACCTGCTAGAGTCTACACATGTTAAACCTGCCAGAGTCATATGGGAAATGGGAAAACATATAGAACTGGAGGTAATACTGTCTAAACCGTGTAGGTAATAGACCTATCTATAAACTTGATGCTCCATAAATACCTGAGACAGATGATGATGTAGTAGTAAAACACTAATCACAGGGATAGTACCTCTATATAGCGCTGAGTGAATGATGATGAAACCCCTCGGTCTCTCTGGATCTAGACCTGTCAGTGGTCCAATTGAAAAGGCCAGGGCAGTGACCGTGGATTACTGTGAGGATTAATAACAATGAAATCTTCATTTGTAGCTCTTTAATTCACTGGCGTCATCATGCATTCCACTTGGGGACTGGCAGTATCAGCACTCAGTCAGCTTGCTGTCCTTCCACTGCCTCAGATCACAACAACGATAAGTCCTCAGCAAACAACAGACGGGGTTTAGAGCACACCCTAATGTTTTTCAATCCATCTGGTCTCTATTGAAAATATGGGAGGAATCCACACATGATTTTTTTATTAGCTTTTCCTCACAGATTTACAACAACCACAATAATATATTTGGCCTGTTTTGCTTTGTCGATAGAGAAGGTTACATCTGCAATGCAAGTGTGTTGAAAAAGGCCTGGCGTGTAAATAATTACATTGTATACTAAAGAACATTACCCTGCACTGATCGAGGATCTTAAAAGGGTTCTGCCTCAGCTCTTAAGGGCTCCGCACAGTCTACGAAACAGATCCACAACACAGTCCGTAGCGCCGTGTGAAAAGAAGGTGAAATCACTGTGGAGAGCCCGTTAAGTTTTCTTGGAGAACTCTGGCCCGATAAAGAATCTTTGAGTTAAGTGTGGGGTTCTTGACGTGGCATCTACGGTTCTTCAGAATTCTAAAAGTCTGGACACACTTACTGATTCAAGGGTTTTTCTGTATTTTTTTTTATTTTTGTACTATTTTCTACATTGTATAATAATAGTGAAGATATCAAAACAAGCGCTATGATAAAACTGGCTCTTATAAGGACCCCCACAGGAAAGGAAGACCCAGAGTTACCTCTGATGCAGAGGATAAGTTCATTACAGTTACCAGCCTACAGAAATTGCAGCCCAAATAAATGCTTCACAGAGTTCAAGTAACAGACACATCTCAACATCAACTGTTCAGAGAAGACTGTGTGAATCAGGCCTTCATGGTCGAAATGCTGCAAAGAAACCACTACTAAAGGACACCAATAAGAAGAAGAGACTTGCTTTGGCCAAGAAACAGAAGCAATGGACATTAGACCGGTGGAAATTTGTCCTTTGGTCTGATGAGTCAAAATTTGAGATTTTTGGTTCCAACTGCCATGTCTTTGTGAGACGCAGAATAGGTGAACGGATTATCTCCGCATGTGTGATTCCCACCGTGAAGCATGGAGGAGGAGGTGTGATGGTGTGGGGGTGCTTTGCTGGTGACACTTTCAGTGATTTATTTAGAATTCAAGGCACACTTAACCAGCATGGCTACCACAGCATTCTGCAGCGATACGCCATCCCATCTGGTTTGAGCTTAGTGGGACTATCATTTGTTTTTCAACAGGACAATGACCCAACATTACAAGGCTGCGTTGAGATAATGACTTATCAATGACCCAAGCACAGCTCTACCGTTGTGTCGCTGAGTCGTCATCATACTTTAGCAAATGTACATTATACCAGGGGCGTTGGTAGACACAATATATGTAAGAGAATGTATGTCCCTCTTACTGCCCTGAATGCCTCTGCTGATCCTACAGCTATTGTATGCAGCAATCGTGTGCCTATTGACCAGATTTATGCTGTTAGCAATGAGGCGGTGTGCCCTAGTAGGAAGTGCACTGTGTTCAGCTCACCCTGCACTAACATAAATAACATGAGCATATCTACTGCTGCTAAGCTTCCCAGTAAAGCAATGAAAACAAGCAAGCATCCCAGAAAAATGCTCAAAATAGCACACGTTAACATATGTAGCTTAAGAAACAAGGTTCATGAAATTAATAACTTGCTAGTAACAGACGACATTTATACTTGGACTATCACTGAAACTCACTTAGATAATACCTTTACAGGCAACATCTGCATCGAGCTAAAGGCTAGAGCTGCCGCTTTCAAGGAGCAGGACAGGAGCACTTTCAAGGAGTGGCAGGTAGCCTAGTGGGTAGTGAGTTGGGCCAGTAACCGAAAGGTTGCTAGATCGAATCCCCGAGCTGACAAGGTAAAAATCTGTTGTTCTGCCCCCTTGAACAAGGCAGTTAACCCACTGTTCCCCGGTAGGCTGTCATTGTAAATAAGAATTTGATCTTAACTGACATGCCTAGTTAAATAAAAAATAAATAAATAATCCAGATGCTACTCCCTCAGATGAACCATCAAACAGGCAAAGCGTCAACACAGGATTAAGATTGAATCCTACTACACTGGCTCTGGTGCTCATTGGATGTGGTAGGGCTTGAAAACTATTACAGACTACAAAGGGAAACCCAGCTATGAGCTAAATGCCTTTTATGCTCGCTTCGAGGCAAGCAACACTGAAGCATGCATGAGAGCACCAGCTGTTCCGGACGACTGTGCGATAACGCTCTCGGTAGCCGATGTAAGCAAGACCTTTAAACAGGTCAACATTCACAAAGCCGCAGGGCCAGACGGATTACCAGGACGTACACTCGGACCAACTGGCAAGTTTCTTCGACTGACATTTTCAACCTCTCCCTGACCGAGTCTGTAATATGTACATATTTCAAGCAGACCACCATAGTCCCTGTGCCCAAGGAAGCGAAGGTAACCTGCCTAAATGATTACTGCCCCATAGCACTCACGTCGGTAGCCATGAAGTGCTTTGAAAGGCTGGTCATGGCTCACATCAACAGCATCATCCTGGATACCCTAGACCCACTCCAATTCGCATACCGCCCCAACAGATCCACAGATGACGCAATCTCAATCGCATTCCACACTGCCTTTTCCCACCTGGACAAAAGGAACACCTATGTGAGAATTCTGTTCATTAACTACAGCTCAGCGTTCAACACCATAGTGCCCACAAAGCTCATCACTAAGCTAAGGACCCTGGGACTAAACACCTCCCTCTGCAACTAGACTTCCTGACGGGTCACCCCCAGGTGGTGAGGGTAGGCAACAACACATCTGCCATGCTGATCCTCAACACTGGGGCCCCTCAGGGGTGTGTGCTTAGTCCCCTCCTGTACACCCTGTTCACCCACGACAGCGTGGCCAAACACAACACCAACACCATCTGATCGTGGACTACAGGAAAAGGCGGGCCGAACAGGCCCCCATTAACATCAAAGGGGCTGTAGTGGAGCGGGTCGAGAGATTCAAGTCCCTTGGTGTCCACATCACCAACAAACTATCATGGTCCAAACAAACGAAGACAGTCGTGAAGAGGGCACGACAACGTATTTTCCCCCTCAGGAGACTGAAAAGATTTGTCATGGGTCCCCAGATCCTAAAAAAGTTCTACAGCTGCACCATCGAGAGCATCCTGACCGGTTGCATTACCGCCTGGTATGGCAACTGCTCAGAATCTGACCATAAGGCGCTACAGAGGGTAGTGCGTACAACCCAGTACATCACTGGGGCCAAGCTTCCTGCCATCCAGAACCTCTATACTAGGCGGTGTCAGAGGAAAGCCCCAAAAAATGTCAAAAATTCCAGTCACCCAAGTCATAGACTGTTTTCTCTGCTACCGCACGGCAAGTGGAACTGGTGCAGCGAGTCTAGGACTAAATGGCTCCTTAACAGCTTCTACCCCCAAGCCATAAGACTGCTGAACAATTAGTAAAATGGCCACCTGGACTATTTACATTGACCCCCCCCCCTTTTTTTTTTACACTGCTGCTACTTGCTGTTTATTATCTATGCATAGTCACTTTACCTCTACCTACATGTATATATTACCTCGACTAACCTGTATCCCCACGCATTGTCGCGGTACCGGTACCCCCTGTATATAGCCTCGTTATTGTTTACTTTTGTTTATTTGATGAACATTTTCTTAACTCTTTCTTGAACTGCATTGCTGGTTAATGGCTTGTAAGTAAGCATTTCACTGTAAGGTTTGAAGTTTTTGCAATACCTATTGTATTCGCGCATGTCACAAATAAATTTTGATTTTATTTGAGTGGAAGCAATACAAGGTTATAACATTTACAGAAAAGACAGAAATGCCAGTGGTGGAGGTGTTGCTGTTTATATTCAGAACCACATTCCTGTAAAGATTAGAGAGGATCTCATGTTAAATACTGTTGGAGTAATATGGCTACAGGTTCATCTGCCTCACCTAAAGCCCATTCTGGTGGGAAGCTGCTATAGACCACCAAGTGGTAACAGTCAGTATCTGGATAATATGTGTGAAATGCTTGATAATGTATGTGATATCAACAGAGAGGTATATTTTCTGGGTGATTTAAATATTGACTGGCTTTCATCAAGCTGCAACCTGGTTCAGGTTATTAATCAACCTACCAGGGTAGTTACAAACAGCACAGGAATGAAATCATCAACATGTATTGATCACATCTTTACTAATGCGCAGAAATATGCTTTAAAGCAGTATCCAGATCCATCAGATGTAGTGATCACAATATAGTAGCCATATCTAGGAAAACCAAAGTTCCAAAGGATGGGCCTAATATAGTGTATAAGAGGTCATACAATAGGTTTGTAGTGATTCCTATGTTGATGATGTAAATAATATTTGCTGGTCTGTGGTGAATAATGAGGAGCAATCAGACGCTGCACTTGACACATTTATGAAATTACTTATTCCAGTTACTAATAAGCATGCAGCTATTAAGAAAATGACTGTAGAAACGGTTAAGTCCCCGTGGATTGATGAGGAATTAAAAAAATGGTATGTTTGAGAGGGACGAGGCAAAAGAAATGGCAGATAAGTCTGGCTGCACAACCGATTGGGAAACGTACTGCAAATTGATAAATCATGTGACTAAACTGAATTAAAAAGAAGAAGAAACTGCACTATGAAACAAAGATTAATGACATAAAGAACGACAGTAAAACGCTTCGGAGCACCTTAAATGACGGCAAACTCGGCTCCATCATTCATTGAATCAGATGGCTCATTCATCACAAAACCCACTGATATTGCCAACTACCTTAGTGATTTTTTTTTTTCATTGACCAGATTAGCAAATTTAGGCATGACGTGCCAGCAACAAACGCTGACACATACACATCAGTGGTGAACCTTTGAAGGCCTTCAGTGTGTGACAGGCTCGTGATGCTGAAAGGACAGCATCCGTAATACCAGTCCACTCATGTAGGAGAGAGAACTTTATGCAAAACACAAAGGGCCAGTGGTGTAGTGGAGGTATATTACGCAGGTTAATACCGTATACCCACCTTTTGTTTCTTCAGTGGGCATTGCTAATACTCACTTCTTAATCCCTACTGATGCGTATCAAAGTATCGTAGTGGAGGTATACGACTAATCAACGATGTAGTACAATAGAGAAATCATGCACAAAGGAGCCTACACAATCGCAAAGCACATGAAATATATTTCACATGCGCGCTGCACACGCAGCCTAGTTTCAGTGGAATATCAGCTGCAGCTCTCAACTGGTTTTGCGCATGGAGCATGACATCGGTAGCCGGTATGGTAGGAAAGACGTTTCAATTTATGATATCTACCAGTAAACGCTAACTAAGACAACAATGAGTATACAAACCAGGTATTGAAAAGTCTGTACTGTTGGTTAGTAGGCTACTTGTGATGCGCAATTGTCATCATGTGCTGTTTGCATCAGGGGCGTAGACATGTATGGGCCTGGGTGGACAGAGGCCCACCCAATGGGGAGCCAGGCCCTGACAGGCCCACCCAATGGGGAGGAGGGCCCTGACAAGCCCACCCAATGGGGAGCCAGACCCTGACAGGCCCACCCAATCAGATTGATGTGTTTAAGCATTGTTGTGGATTTAGACCATCACATTTATTTCTTTTTTCTATAAAAAAAGAGAGTGAAAATCTGACAAATGTACAGGATAAAACCACAGGGGGCCTTTCCTTCGCTGGGCTGGCCGTTCGGGAACTTTTTGACAAAATTAGTGTCTACCCACTTCTCTAGGCACCACTACACCACTGGATAGGGCCGATGGAGAGACATCAGTCACACACAGCACGATGTTAACTTCTATGGGCTAGGTGGGATGCCAGCGTCCCACCTGCGGGACACAGCCAGTGAAATATCAGGGCGGCAAATTCAAAAACAACAAAATGTCATAATTCAACTTTCTCAAACATACGACTATTTTACACCATTTTAAAGATACACGTCTCCTTGATGTAACCACATTGTCCGATTTCAAAAAGGCTTTACAGCGAAAGCAAAACATTAGATTATGTTAGGAGAGTACAAAGACAAAAATAATCACACAGCCATTTTCCAAGCAAGGACATGTGTCAATAAAACCCAAAACACAGCGAAATGAAGCACTAACCTTTGACGATCTTCATCAGATGACACTCCTAGGACATTATGTTACACAATACATGTATGTTTTGTTCGATAAAGTTCATATTTATATCCAAAAACAGCATTTTACATTGGCGCGTGACGTTCAGAAAATATTTTGCCTCCAATACTGCCAGTGAATCAGCACAATTTACAAAAATACTCATCATACACGTTGATAAAATATTAAACTGTTATTCAAAGAATTATAGATGAACATCTCCTTTATGCAACCGCTGTGACAGATTTCAAAAAAGCTTCACGGGGAAAGCACACTTTGCAATAATCTGAGTACTGCGCTCAGAAAACCACACCAGCAATACAGATACCCGCCATTTTGGAGTCATCTAAAATCATAAATAGCATTAGAAATATTCACTTACCTTTGATGATCTTCATCAGAAGGCACTTCCAGGAATCCCAGGTCCACAATAAATGTTGTTTTGTTCGATAAAGTCCATAATTTATGTCCAAATAACTCCTTGTTGTTTGCGCGTTCAGTAAGCTACTCCAAATGTAGGAAGCGCGCCAAACATTTCACGACAAAAAGTTATATTTACGTTCGTTGAAACATGTCAAACGTTGTAAAACATCAATCTTTAGGGCCTTTTTAACGTAAAACTTCAGTAATATTCCAACCGGACAATTCCAATGTCTTGAAAAACGTTTTGGAACACAGCTACCTCCTCACGTGAATGCGCGTAATTGTGGCCTGTCATTCTCTCGGTCATCAGACTCCAGGAGGTCTTGTTCGCTCTCTGTTGACTGCAAAAGCCTGAAACACATTCTAAAGACTGTTGACATCTAGTGGAAGCCTTAGGACGTGCAAATTGAACCCTAAGTCTCTGTATACTGAATAGGCCCAGTCTTGAATAACTACAATCCACTTCCTGGTTGGATTTTTTCTCAGGTTTTTGCCTGCCATATGAGTTCTGTTATACTCAGACACCATTCAAACATTTTTAGAAACTTCAGAGTGTTTTCTATCCAAATCTACTAATAATATGCATATTCTAGTTTCTGAGCAGTAACCTGTAGTAACCTGTTTAAATTGGGTATGTTCTTTTCACTCTGGGAGGGGGACACCATGGAGTTATTAACCATGATGGAGAGGTCTTTGAGTGGGCAGGCCTTCCCAGGGAGAAAGAGCAGCTCCATCTTGTCGAGGTTGAGCTTGAGGTGGTGGGCCAACATCCAAGCTGAGATATATGCCAGGCATGCAGAGATGCTTGTCGCCACCTGGGTGTCAGAAGGGGGGAAGGAGAAAAGTAGTTGAGTGTCATTCGCATAGCAACGATAGGAAAGACCATGAGAGGATATGCCGGAGCCAAGTGACTTGGTGTATAGAGAGAAGAGGAGAGGACCTAGAACTGAGCCCTGGGGGACACCAGTCGTGAGATCAGTGTTGCAGACACAGGTCCTCTCCACATCACCTGGTAGGAGCGGCCTGCCAGGTAGGATGCAATCCAAGAGTGTGCAGAGCCTGAGATGCCCAACCCTGAGAGGGTGGAGAGGAGGATTTGATGGTTCACAGTGTCAAAGGCAGTAGATAGATCTAGGAGGATAAGAACAGAGGAGAGAGAGTCAGCTTTGGCAGTGTGGAGAGCCTCTGTGACACAGAGAAAAGCAGTCTTGGTTGAGTGACCCATCTTGAAGACTGACTGGTTAGGGTCAAGAAGATCATTCTGAGAGAGATAATGGAGAGTTGGTCAGAGACAGAACGCTCAAGTGTTTTGATAGAAAATAAGGGATACCGGTTTGAAGTTTTTGACGTCAGAGGAGTCGAGTGTTGGTTTCTTGAGGAGGGGAGCGACTCGGGCCATTTTTAAGTCAGAGGGGACGCAGCAAGTAGTCAGGGATAAGTTGATGAGGGAAGTGAAGAATGGGAGAAGATCTCCAGAGATGGTCTGGAGAAGGGAGGAGGGCAATGGCTATAAAGAGAAGCCAAAAGGTTTTTGAAGTGAAGCTATAAACATTCCAGGACAATGCCTCCTGGGGCCCCCTACACTATGCGGCTGTCCCCATTGGAGAAAACTTTTTGGTTGCAGGTAAAACCTTTTTTGGTTCCAGGTAGAACCATTTTGGGTTCCATGTAGAGCCCTCTGTGGAAAGGGTTCTACATGGAACCCAAGACGGTTATACTCGGAACCAAAAGGGTTCTATCTGGAACCAACAAGGATTTTTCAAAGGGTTCTCTCCTATGGGCATGCTTCTACACCTGCATTGCTTGCTGTTTGGGGTTTTAGGCTGGGTTTCTGTTACAGCACTTTGAGACATCAGCCGATGTAAGAAGGGCTATATAAATACATTTGATTTGATTTGATATGGGGACAGCAAAAAGATCCCTTTTAGGTTGTAGATAGCACCTTTTTTTCTAAGGGTGTAGCAGTGGTCTGCTGGTCGGGAGGGACAGCTCTGTGTTTGAATGAGACGGGTCTGTTTGAGGTAATCAAGATGGGACAAAGAGTAACATAAAGCCACGTCATCCTCCTCACTGGAATGTGCTTTCAACATCCACCGACCAGTGTTGGATGACTGACTTTGAGATAAGCAAGTACCCTCATTCACTCTTAGCCACAATGTATCACACCCTCACTCAACAGTCAACAACATGTATCCAACCCTCACTCAACACTCAACAACATATATCCAACCCTCACTCAACACTCAACAACATATATCCAACCCTCACTCAACAACATATATCCAACCCTCACTCAACACTCAACAACATATACCCAACCCTCACTCAACACTCAACAACATATATCCAACCCTCACTCAACAGTCAACAACATATATCCAACCTTCACTCAACAACATATATCCAACCTTCACTCAACAGTCAACAACATATATCCAACCTTCACTCAACACTCAACAACATATATCCAACCTTCACTCAACACTCAACAACATATATCCAACCTTCACTCAACATCAGGCACGTCAACAACATATATCCAACCTTCACTCAACATCAGGCACGTCAACAACATATATCCAACCTTCAGTCAACAACATATATCCAAACTTCACTCAACAGTCAACAACATATATCCAACCTTCACTCAAGCTGAAGAGGTTACTCTTTTGCAGGTGCACAAAAAATGACTATGGGATAAATGATATGTTCTCTCCCTCTCTGTGCTGTGGGTTGAGATGGGTTGAGTGATGGTTGCTGCGGTGCCCAAGGTTAGCCACAGAGGGGGCTAACTGTTCCCCCTATACTACAGTATATGCCATGGACCAGAATAATGTCCAGCTGTGTCAGAAGACAGTGTCACGTTCGTCGTAAAGATGGGACCAAGGCGCAGCGGGAATGTGAATACTCATCTTCTTTATTGTGAAGAAAACCAAAATAAACACTTAAACAAAAACAACGACGAGAAAACAGTCCTGTGAGGCACACAGCTACACACGGAACACCTACCCACAAAAACCCATAGGAAAAACACCCCTACTAAATAGGACCTTCAATTAGAGGCAACGAGAAACAGCTGCCTCCAATTGAAGGTCAAACCAATAAACTAAGCATAGAAATAGATAAACTAGACACAGACATAGAAATAGACTAACATAGAACATTGCCCAACAAACCCCGAAACACATTAAACAAACACACCCTTGCCACGTCCTGACCAAACTACAATAACAAATAACCTCTTTAACTGGTCAGGACATGACAGAGAGTGTGTCTTTAATGCTTTACAGTGCTGAAAGCTTTTCTCTACATATCCAGATGTCACTCTTAAAAGCTGGATGTAGGACCATTAAATCTTTCTGTCGCAGTAAAGCATTAAAACCTACTCTGTCTCTGTCATACATATCTTTTATATGAGCGGATGCAGAGAGCAGTGTTAAAACTCTGAGTCAAAACTCATCGAGCCACGTGCTTCCTCAGAACAACTGACATGTAAAATGCATCAAGCTCTGCCACAGTCCCCGTGGATGACTTCTAGTGCATGGAGCTAGTTGGAAAAGGGGAATAAAGTCAAAGTGTGTTGCAAAGTAGGTTAACCGCTCTACTGTGTCCTTGTCATTAATTACTCATAGCAATGTTATAGCACCCATTATGACTCATGGCAATGTTATAGCACCCATTATGACTCACGGCAATGTTATAGCACCCATTATGACTCACAGCAATGTTATAGCACCCATTATGACTCACAGCAATGTTATAGCACCCATTATGACTCATAGCAATGTTATAGCACCCATTATGACTCATGGCAATATTATAGCACCCATTATGACTCATAGCAATGTTATAGCACCTATTATGACTCCTAGCAATGTTATAGCACCTATTATGACTCCTAGCAATGTTATAGCACCCATTATGACTCATAGCAATGTTATAGCACCCATTATGACTCATGGCAATGTTATAGCACCCATTATGACTCACAGCAATGTTATAGCACACATTATGACTCATAGCAATGTTATAGCACCCATTATGACTCATGGCAATGTTATAGCACCCATTATGACTCATAGCAATGTTATAGCACCTATTATGACTCCTAGCAATGTTATAGCACCCATTATAACTCCTAGCAATGTTATAGCACCCATTATGACTCATAGCAATGTTATAGCACCCATTATGACTCATAGCAATGTTATAGCACCTATTATGACTCCTAGCAATGTTATAGCACCTATTATGACTCCTAGCAATGTTATAGCACCCATTATGACTCATAGCAATGTTATAGCACCCATTATGACTCATGGCAATGTTATAGCACCCATTATGACTCACAGCAATGTTATAGCACACATTATGACTCATAGCAATGTTATAGCACCCATTATGACTCATGGCAATGTTATAGCACCCATTATGACTCATAGCAATGTTATAGCACCTATTATGACTCCTAGCAATGTTATAGCACCCATTATAACTCCTAGCAATGTTATAGCACCCATTATGACTCATGGCAATGTTATTGCACCCATTATGACTCATAGCAATGTTATAGCACCCATTATGACTCACAGCAATGTTATAGCACCCATTATGACTCATGGCAATGTTATAGCACCCATTATGACTCATAGCAATGTTATAGCACCCATTATGACTCATGGCAATGTTATAGCACCCATTATGACTCATAGCAATGTTATAGCACCCATTATGACTCATAGCAATGTTATAGCACCCATTATGACTCATAGCAATGTTATAGCACCCATTATGACTCATAGCAATGTTATAGCACCCATTATGACTCATGGCAATGTTATAGCACCCATTATGACTCACAGCAATGTTATAGCACCCATTATGACTCATGGCAATGTTATAGCACCCATTATGACTCATAGCAATGTTATAGCACCCATTATGACTCACAGCAATGTTATAGCACCCATTATGACTCATAGCAATGTTATAGCACCCATTATGACTCACGGCAATGTTATAGCACCCATTATGACTCATAGCAATGTTATAGCACCCATTATGACTCATAGCAACGTTATAGCACCTATTATGACTCCTAGCAATGTTTTAGCACCCATTATGACTCATAGCAATGTTATAGCACCCATTATGACTCATGGCAATGTTATAGCACCCATTATGACTCACGGCAATGTTATAGCACCCATTATGACTCACAGCAATGTTATAGCACCCATTATGACTCATAGCAACGTTATAGCACCCATTATGACTCACAGCAATGTTATAGCACCCATTATGACTCATAGCAATGTTATAGCACCCATTATGACTCATAGCAATGTTATAGCACCCATTATGACTCATAGCAATGTTATAGCACCCATTATGACTCATAGCAATGTTATAGCACCCATTATGACTCATGGCAATGTTATAGCACCCATTATGACTCATAGCAATGTTATAGCACCCATTATGACTCACAGCAATGTTATAGCACCCATTATGACTCATAGCAACGTTATAGCACCCATTATGACTCACAGCAATGTTATAGCACCCATTATGACTCATAGCAATGTTATAGCACCCATTATGACTCATAGCAATGTTATAGCACCAATTATGACTAGAGGTCGACCGATTATGATTTTTCAACGCCGATGCCGATGCCGATTATTGGGGGCCCAAAAGGTCGGTACCGATTAATCAGCCGATTTAAAAAAAAAATGTTTTGTAATAATGACAATTACAACAATACTGAATGAACACTTTTCTTTTACCTTAATATAATACATCAAAAAATCAATTTAGCCTCAAATAAATAATGAAACATGTTCAATTTGGTTTAAATAATGCAAAAACAAAGTGTTGGAGAAGAAAGTAAAAGTGCAATATGTGCCATGTAAAAAAGCTAACGTTTAAGTTCCTTGCTCAGAACATGAGAACATATGAAAGCTGGTGGTTCCTTTTAACATGAGTCTTCAATATTCCCAGTTAAGAAGTTTTAGGTTGTAGTTATTATTGGAATTATAGGACTATTTCTCTCTATAACATTTGTATTTCATATACCTTTGACTATTGGATGTTCTTATAGGGACTTTAGTATTGCCAGTATAACAGTATAGCTTCCGTCCCTCTCCTCGCCCCGACCTGGGCTCGAACCAGGAACACATCGACAACAGCCACCCTCGAAGCATCGTTACCCATCGCTCCACAAAAGCCGCGGCCCTTGCAGAGCAAGGGGAACAACTACTCCAAGTCTCAGAGCGAGTGACGTCACCGATTGAAACGCTATTAGCACGCACCCCGCTAACTAGCTAGCCATTTCACATCGGTTACTTTACCAATTCCGGGTTGCAGACTGAGTATTTTAATTGAAGTTGACATTGAGAACATAATTCTCCTAATCTCGGGAGTTGATAGGCTTGAAGTCATAAACAGCTCAATGCTTGAAGCACAGCGAAGGGCTGCTGGCAAACGCACGAAAGTGCTGTTTTAATGAATGCTTACGAGCCTGCTGCTGCCAACCATCGCTCAGTCAGACTGCTCTATCAAATATCAAATCATAGACTTAATTATAACATAATAACACACAGAAATATGAGCCTTTGGTCATTGATATGGTCGAATCCAGAAACTATCATTTCGAAAACAAAACGTTTATTCTATCAGTGAAATACGGAACCGTTCCGTATTTTATCTAACGGGTGGCATCCCTAAGTCTAAATATTCCTGTTACATTGCACAACCTTCAATGTTATGTCGTAATTATGTACAATTCTGGCAAATTAGTTCGCAACGAGCCAGGCGGCCCAAACTGCTGCATATACCCTGACTGCTTGCACGGAACGCAAGAGAAGTGACACAATTTCCCTAGTTATAAGAAATTCATGTTAGCAGGCAATATTAACTAAATATGCAGGTTTAAAAATATATACTTGTGTATTGATTTTAAAGAAAGGCATTGATGTTTATGGTTAGGTTTGGTGCAACGACATTGATAAATCATCACCCGTTTGGCGAAGTAGGCTGTGATTCGATGAGAAATTAACAGGCACCGTATCGATTATATGCAACGCAGGACAAGCTACATAAACTAGTAATATCAACCATGTGTAGTTAACTAGTAATTATGTTAAGATTGATTGTTTTTTATAAGATAAGTTTAATGCTAGCTAGCAACTTACCTTGGCTTCTTGCTACCCTCGCGTAACAGGTAGTCAGCCTGCCACGCCTGCGTGGAGTGCAATGTAAGGCAGGTGGTTAGAGCGTTGGACTAGTAACCGGAAGGTTGAAAAAACAAATCCACGAGCTGACAAGGTAAAAATATGTCGTTCTGCTCCTGAACAAGGCAGTTAACCCACCGTTCCTAGGCCGTTTTGAAAATAAGAATGTGTTCTCTAACCACTAGGCTACCTGCCGCCACTCCACTCTAACCACTAGGCTAACTTCCTGCCCTCCACTCTAACCACTAGGCAACCTGCCGCCCCTCCACTCTTACCACTAGGCTACCTGCCGCCCCTCCACTCTAACCACTAGGCTACCTGCCGCCCCTCCACTCTAACCACTAGGCTACCTGCCGCCCCTCCACTCTAACCACTAGGCTACCTGCCGCCCCTCCACTCTAACCACTAGGCTACCTGCCGCCCCTCCACTCTAACCACTAGGCTACCTTCCTGCCCCTCCACTCTAACCACTAGGCTACCTGCCGCCCCTCCACTTTTACCACTAGGCTACCTGCCGCCCCTCCACTCTAACCACTAGGCTACCTTCCTGCCCCTCCACTCTAACCACTAGGCTACCTGCCGCCCCTCCACTCTAACCACTAGGCTACCTTCCTGCCCCTCCACTCTAACCACTAGGCTACCTGCCGTCCCTCCACTCTAACCACTAGGCTACCTGCCGCCCCTCCACTCTAACCACTAGGCTACCTGCCGCCCCTCCACTCTAACCACTAGGCTACCTGCCGCCCCTCCACTCTAACCACTAGGCTACCTGCCGCCCCTCCACTCTAACCACTAGGCTACCTGCCGCCCCTCCACTCTAACCACTAGGCTACCTTCTGCCCCTCCACTCTAACCACTAGGCTACCTGCCTCCCCTCCACTCTAACCACTAGGCTACCTGCCGCCCCTCCACTCTAACCACTAGGCTACCTGCCGCCCCTCCACTCTAACCACTAGGCTACCTGCCGCCCCTCCACTCTAACCACTAAGCTACCTTCCGCCCCTCCACTCTAAACACTAGGCTACCTGGCGCCCCTCCACTCTAACCACTAGGCTACCTGCCGCCCCTCCACTCTAACCACTAGGCTACCTGCCGCCCCTCCACTCTAACCACTAAGCTACCTGCCGCCCCTCCAGCCCCTCCACTCTAACCACTAGGCTAGCTGCCGCCCCTTCAGCCCCTCCACTCTAACCACTAGGCTACCTGCCGCCCCTCCACTCTAACCACTAGGCTACCTGCCGCCCCTCCACTCTAACCACTAGGCTACCTGCCGCCCCTCCACTCTAACCACTAGGCTACCTGCCGCCCCTCCACTCTAACCACTAGACTACCTTCCTGCCCCTCCACTCTAACCACTAGGCTACCTGCCGCCCCTCCACTCTAACCACTAGGCTACTTGCCGCCCCTCCACTCTAACCACTAGGCTACCTGCCGCCCCTCCACTCTAACCACTAGGCTACCTGCCGCCCCTCCACTCTAACCACTAGGCTACCTGCCGCCCCTCCACTCTAACCACTAGGCTACCTGCCGCCCCTCCACTCTAACCACTAGGCTACCTTCCTGCCCCTCCACTCTAACCACTAGGCTACCTGCCGCCCCTCCACTCTAACCACTAGGCTACCTGCCGCCCCTCCACTCTAACTACTAGGCTACCTGCCGCCCCTCCACTCTAACCACTAGGCTACCTTCCTGCCCCTCCACTCTAACCACTAGGCTACCTGCCGCCCCTCCACTCTAACCACTAGGCTACCTGCCGCCCCTCCACTCTAACCACTAGGCTACCTGCCGCCCCTCCACTCTAACCACTAGGCTACCTTCCTGCCCCTCCACTCTAACCACTAGGCTACCTTCCTGCCCCTCCACTCTAACCACTAGGCTACCTGCCGCCCCTCCACTCGAACCACTAGGCTACCTGCCGCCCCTCCACTCTAACCACTAGGCTAACTTCCTGCCCCTCCACTCTAACCACTAGGCTACCTGCCGCCCCTCCACTCTAACTACTAGGCTACCTGCCGCCCCTCCACTCTAACCACTAGGCTACCTGCCGCCCCTCCACTCTAACCACTAGGCTACCTGCCGCCCCTCCACTCTAACCACTAGGCTACCTTCCTGCCCCTCCACTCTAACCACTAGGCTACCTGCCGCCCCTCCAGCCCCTCCACTCTAACCTCTTGGCTACCTGCCGCCCCTCCAGCCCCTCCACTCTAACCACTAGGCTACCTGCCGCCCCTCCACTCTAACCACTAGGCTACCTGCCGCCCCTCCCCCTCCAGCCCCTCCACTCTAACCACTAGGCTACCTGCCGCCCCTCCACTCTAACCACTAGGCTACCTTCCTGCCCCTCCACTCTAACCACTAGGCTACCTGCCGCCCCTCCCCCTCCAGCCCCTCCACTCTAACCACTAGGCTACCTGCCGCTCCTCCACTCTAACCACTAGGCTACCTGCCGCCCCTCCACTCTAACCACTAGGCTACCTGCCGCTCCTCCAGCCCCTCCACTCTAACCACGCGTTCCTTTCCCCTGAGGCCTACAACACACAACTTATTCAAACAAATCCCCGTTGAAGTGGAATACAACGTAGGTCTAGTCGTTGTAGTGACCAGGTTTTTTGGCTCACTTTGGCATTTATACACCTTTGCACATTATATCAGTAGTTAGTTACTCTCTGAACTGCAGGTACTTTCAGAGACGGGTGTTTCCTTAGGGGGAGGAGAGTCCAGGTGTTTTCCATGTCTGATCTGCTATGAGGAAATACATGGCGTCACAGAAGTGAATTTTCCTTCCTGTAAAGTTGAATGTGTGGCTAAGATGAAAGAACACACGTATCCAGTATCCCAATGCAACACATGAAAAGGCAGGAAAAGTCAGAGAAAGAGAGAGAGAGAGAGAATAGCCTAAGAATTTTAAATTATTTTTTTTTGCCAGACACTGACGCCTGTCTTCCTGTCCCATAGGGCATCAGTTACGGAGGAGAATGACGCGTCCTTTCACTCATGCTGCACTGTATCCACCAGGAGCACGTTCGGACAGGAATAGCCCGCTGAAACAGCTCAGGTGATCACTGAGGAGGAGTGTGCTCCAGTACCAATGTCCACACATGGACAGTTTGATGAGTTTTTCCTTTCAGATTGAAGGAGAACGTGTTATAATGAAAGTCGTGGTAGGAACACAGGAGTTATTACATAACAGGACTTTGAGACGTAAACCGAAAGCGACAGCAGGCTGAGAACAACATGAGTTAGTCAGCAGTTAATATACACGACAGGGGGGGGGTGGGGGGCACACAGTACAGAGGGTGGTTCAACAGTACACTGATATATCCAGCCTTAAGAGTAGCAAACTCTACCAATGGGGGGGGACGATACATGGATATCCACTCCATCTCTAACTAACCCACAAAGCTACTTCTTCTTCTTAGGCATGAGGGAAGAAAACAAAGGATCACAATAACTCATTCTTAATTCAAACTAAAATTGGTAGATTATAAATTGGTCAATGAGAGCACTGTGCTTGTAGCCTGGTTTATACTGCGCATGTAGCCTGGTTTATACTGTGCTTGTAGCCTGGTTTATACTGTGCATGTAGCCTGGTTTATACTGTGCATGTAGCCTGGTTTATACTGTGCATGTAGCCTGGTTTATACTGTGCATGTAGCCTGGTTTATACTGCGCATGTAGCCTGGTTTATACTGTACATGTAGCCTGGTTTATACTGCGCATGTAGCCTGGTTTATACTGCGCATGTAGCCTGGTTTATACTGCGCATGTAGCCTGGTTTATACTGTGCATGTAGCCTGGTTTATACTGCGCATGTAGCCTGGTTTATACTGTGCATGTAGCCTGGTTTATACTGTGCATGTAGCCTGGTTTATACTGTGCATGTAGCCTGGTTTATACTGTGCGTGTAGCCTGGTTTATACTGTACATGTAGCCTGGTTTATACTGTGCATGTAGCCTGGTTTATACTGTGCATGTAGCCTGGTTTATACTGTGCATGTAACCTGGTTTATACTGTGCATGTAGCCTGGTTTATACTGTGCATGTAGCCTGGTTTATACTGTACATGTAGCCTGGTTGATACTGTGCTTGTAGCCTGGTTTATACTGTGCATGTAACCTGGTTTATACTGTGCATGTAGCCTGGTTTATACTGTGCATGTAGCCTGGTTTATACTGTACATGTAGCCTGGTTGATACTGTGCTTGTAGCCTGGTTTATACTGTGCATGTAGCCTGGTTTATACTGTGCATGTAGCCTGGTTTATACTGCGCATGTAGCCTGGTTTATACTGCGCATGTAGCCTGGTTTATACTGTGCATGTAGCCTGGTTTATACTGTGCATGTAGCCTGGTTTATACTGCGCATGTAGCCTGGTTTATACTGTGCATGTAGCCTGGTTTATACTGCGCATGTAGCCTGGTTTATACTGCGCATGTAGCCTGGTTTATACTGCGCATGTAGCCTGGTTTATACTGTGCATGTAGCCTGGTTTATACTGCGCATGTAGCCTGGTTTATACTGTGCATGTAGCCTGGTTTATACTGCGCATGTAGCCTGGTTTATACTGTGCATGTAGCCTGGTTTATACTGCGCATGTAGCCTGGTTTATACTGTGCATGTAGCCTGGTTTATACTGCGCATGTAGCCTGGTTTATACTGTGCATGTAGCCTGGTTTATACTGCGCATGTAGCCTGCTTTATACTGTGCATGTAGCCTGGTTTATACTGCGCATGTAGCCTGCTTTATACTGTGCATGTAGCCTGGTTTATACTGTGCATGTAGCCTGGTTTATACTGCGCATGTAGCCTGCTTTATACTGTGCATGTAGCCTGGTTTATACTGTGCATGTAGCCTGGTTTATACTGCGCATGTAGCCTGGTTTATACTGCGCATGTAGCCTGGTTTATACTGTACATGTGGGAAGGCAGGCTGTGTGAATCATTGAATCCCCCTGTATCCTTAGTCAGGAGCGGTAGTGTATTGTTTTCATCCAGTTGTCATTATACTCAATGTACTCAATAGTCTGAATTATTGGTCCTCTGTAGTAAAATGACCAGGCCACTTTATTCTTTACCATTATTATACATCACGCCAAAAAATATATATAAAAAATAAACCTGCATACACTGAAACATTTTACTTTATTTCAGAGTAGGTTGAATATTAATTTAAAAAAAAAAAGGTAGTGTGTATTCATTTCAACAGAACAGAGTCAGCACAGGCTTGAATAAGAGGCTAATAGAAATGTAGGGTAATATTAGTATCAGATTTCGGCACTCTTTCGAGATTGGATACCCCAGAAAATGAGAAGGGAAATTGAATGAATGCAGTTGTACTCTGGTCATCCAAATACAACGTTACTTTGTCGCGTTGCTCGTTTCAACGAAAGTTTCTGCCCATTTGATGTTACAATGTTTCAACTTTCAATAGCTGTTTACGATTTGAGTGAGTTAAATGTGATCCATTCCTTTTTCAGTTTCATTACGCATTGCCTCGATTACAGAAAAGCAAACTCGCAAATGTATGAATAAATCGAGGCAATGCGTAATGAAACTGAAAAGAAATGGATCACATTTAACTCACTCAAATCGTAAACGGCTATTGAAAGTTAAAACATTGTAACATCAAATGGGCAGAAACTTTCGTTGAAACGAGCAACGCGACAAAGTAACGTTGTATTTGGATGACCAGAGTACAACTGCATTCATTCAATACCCTGTAAAGTGCTATTTAAAAACAGTAAATATGCTTTTTATATTTCTGAGCGTATCGTCCTTACCTGAACATTAGGTAAATCCAACCATATGCTCTCCGGACGTCGTTCGACTACAGTTCCCACACACACACAACTGTCTGTATCCCGCTCGACCTCCCACAGCCAGGGAGGAAAACCCGGTGAAATAACACCAACCTATAGCAACAGCCAGGGAGGAAAACCCGGTGAAATAACACCAACCTATAGCACCGCCAGGGAGGAAAACCCGGTGAAATAACACCAACCTATAGCACCGCCAGGGAGGAAAACCCGGTGAAATAACACCAACCTATAGCACCGCCAGGGAGCAAAACCCGGTGAAATAACACCAACCTATAGCACCGCCAGGGAGGAAAACCCGGTGAAATAACACCAACCTATAGCACCGCCAGGGAGGAAAACCCGGTGAAATAACACCAACCTATAGCACCGCCAGGGAGGAAAACCCGGTGAAATAACACCAACCTATAGCACCGCCAGGGAGGAAAACCCGGTGAAATAACACCAACCTATAGCACCGCCAGGGAGGAAAACCCGGTGAAATAACACCAACCTATAGCACCGCCAGGGAGGAAACCCCGGTGAAATAGCACCAACCTATAGCACCGCCAGGGAGGAAACCCCGGTGAAATAACACCAACCTATAGCACCGCCAGGGAGGAAAACCCGGTGAAATAACACCAACCTATAGCACCGCCAGGGAGGAAAACCCGGTGAAATAGCACCAACCTATAGCACCGCCAGGGAGGAAAACCCGGTGAAATAACACCAACCTATAGCACCGCCAGGGAGGAAAACCCGGTGAAATAACACCAACCTATAGCACCGCCAGGGAGGAAAACCCGGTGAAATAACACCAACCTATAGCACCGCCAGGGAGGAAAACCCGGTGAAATAACACCAACCTATAGCACCGCCAGGGAGGAAAACCCGGTGAAATAACACCAACCTATAGCACCACCAGGGAGGAAAACCCGGTGAAATAACACCAACCTATAGCACCGCCAGGGAGGAAAACCCGGTGAAATAGCACCAACCTATAGCAACAGCCAGGGAGGAAAACCCGGTGAAATAACACCAACCTATAGCAACAGCCAGGGAGGAAAACCCGGTGAAATAACACCAACCTATAGCACCGCCAGGGAGGAAAACCCGGTGAAATAACACCAACCTATAGCACCGCCAGGGAGGAAAACCCGGTGAAATAACACCAACCTATAGCACCGCCAGGGAGGAAAACCCGGTGAAATAGCACCAACCTATAGCAACAGCCAGGGAGGAAAACCCGGTGAAATAACACCAACCTATAGCACCGCCAGGGAGGAAAACCCGGTGAAATAACACCAACCTATAGCACCGCCAGGGAGGAAAACCCGGTGAAATAACACCAACCTATAGCACCGCCAGGGAGGAAAACCCGGTGAAATAACACCAACCTATAGCAACAGCCAGGGAGGAAAACCCGGTGAAATAACACCAACCTATAGCACCGCCAGGGAGGAAAACCCGGTGAAATAACACCAACCTATAGCACAGCCAGGGAGGAAAACCCGGTGAAATAACACCAACCAATAGCACCGCCAGGGAGGAAAACCCGGTGAAATAACACCAACCTATAGCAACAGCCAGGGAGGAAAACCCGGTGAAATAACACCAACCTATAGCAACAGCCAGGGAGGAAAACCCGGTGAAATAACACCAACCTATAGCACCGCCGAGGAGGACCGTGTGGTGCCGCTGAGGATACAAACCGATATTGTGTTTACAACAAGTGAGGAAAGCCAAAAGGGTTACTCGTTTACATTTATAAGTTGAATTGCAATATCGGCTGTTAGGAAAAAAAATCTGGTGAATTTATTAGAAGCTTTAACAACCACGGGATGAAAAGGGGTCTGGTTACAAACTAATTTACATGGCTACTGTACTTAAGTTTTAACAACAGTGCCATCTCGTGTTGAAAGTACAGAAACACTATTTTACAAAGTCATCTGGTGATGTAAAACAAAAACAAAAAATACCTGCACAAAATCAGCATTATATTCTGTGATTACTTGACATTTGGGTACCTGTGTCTCAGTTGGTAGAGCATGGTGTTTGCAACGCCAGGGTTGTGGGTTCGATCCCCACGGGGGGCCAGTACAAAAAAATGCATGAAGTGAAAATGAAATGTATGCATTCACTACTGTAAGTCGCTCTGGATAAGAGCGTGTATTGAGACGGTGTCGACCTGTAGCTGTAATGAGTGGTCGGAGGTGCAGAATAGGCTTTTTTTCCCCCCCCCGGTTAGGTTGTACATTTTTAATTTAGACTTTTTTTTTTGAAGTACATGACAGCTGTAATGGGAGTAAATGAAGATAGTTGCTCGGCGAAACTCCATATTTGCTGAGTAATAAATGTATTTTGCCATTGTAACGCTTGTTATTCAGATGGCCGGTCTACTGCGCTCCCATTGACTAGCTGGTGTTGTCTCTCTCACTCTCTCACTCTCACAGACATTCCAAGGTAAGGATGGAAAGTGTCATTTAACAGTTAGCTGCCGACCGTAATGCAGAGCCTATTATTATCATGTTGGGTAACATTTGCCCATGTATTTATTTTCAGAATTTCAATGAGTTGTAAAAATGTCTGAGAACTCTGCTGAATTCCCTGTAGTGAAGGTCAGCTAAGTTAACCGAGGCTACTTAACGTTACTAGTTAACCGAGGCTACTTAACGTTACTAGTTAACCGAGGCTACTTAACGTTACTAGTTAACCGAGGCTACTTAACGTTACTAGTTAACCGAGGCTACTTAACGTTACTAGTTAACCAAGGCGACTTAACGTTACTAGTTAACCAAGGCTACTTAACGTTACTAGTTAACCGAGGCTACTTAACGTTACTAGCTCGGTATTTCAAGTTGTTATATTATCATTAGTAGTCTATTATCAGGTTAAAACATATGCTTATTATTTATAATTTCTTAGATATTTATTAACTAATCATTCAGTCAAATACACTATGCTACAGCCATTGAATCTGTCTCTTTGAGTGTTAAGGGACGGTTAACGGCTAGCTCTGTTTACGACATCAAGTTATTATATTTTTCTATCCTGAAATATCGGGGGCAAATATTATTAATCAGTGACTGAAATTTGACGCTACGTGATATTGACTTCCGGACTGGGAGAGCGCTCAAAGCGTTGGTTTAACCGTGTTGGGAAATAGAAAGACGGGGGCGTTAGAGGAGACGGGTCATAATCATAGTCGATATCTCTAAAGGCCAGTTTATGTTGCTTTCAAGACAACTGGGAACGAGGTTGAATCATGCGTTCAGTGATCATTAGGTCGGAAAGTCGGAGCTCTACAAAATAGGCCCGAGTTGGATGACCAAAATACATTTTCCCAGTCGGAGCTCGTTATTTTCCGATTTCCTAGTTGTCTTGAACGCTCGGAGGTCGGAGATTTCCCAGTTCCGAGTTGGTTTTGAACGTAGCATTACACTTGGTCTATCGACATGTCTGTAGACCAGGAGTTTCCAACCCCGTTCCTGGACAGCTACTGACCGTCCTGTAGCTTTTCACTCCAACCCTCATCTAGCACACCTGATTCTAATAATTAGCTGGTTGATAAACGGAACCAGATTAGTTACAACTGGGGTTGATGCAAAACCCTACAGGAAGGTGGTGCTCCAGGAACTGGGTTGGAGAGACCTGGTGTAAACCTACAGGAGGGTATCTCTCCAGGAACAGGGTTGGAGAGCCCTGGTGTAAACCTACAGGAAGGTGGTGCTCCAGGAACTGGGTTGGAGAGACCTGGTGTAAACCTACAGGAGGGTATCTCTCCAGGAACAGGGTTGGAGAGCCCTGGTGTAAACCTACAGGAGGGTATCTCTCCAGGAACAGGGTTGGAGAGCCCTGGTGTAAACCTACAGGAAGGTGGTGCTCCAGGAACAGGGTTGGAGAGCCCTGGTGTAAACCTACAGGAAGGTGGTGCTCCAGGAACAGGGTTGGAGAGCCCTGGTGTAAACCTACAGGAAGGTGGTGCTCCAGGAACAGGGTTGGAGAGCCCTGGTGTAAACCTACAGGAAGGTGGTGCTCCAGGAACAGGGTTGGAGAGCCCTGGTGTAAACCTACAGGAGGGTATCTCTCCAGGAACAGGGTTGGAGAGCCCTGGTGTAAACCTACAGGAGGGTATCTCTCCAGGAACAGGGTTGGAGAGCCCTGGTGTAAACCTACAGGAGGGTATCTCTTCAGGAACAGGGTTGGAGAGCCCTGGTGTAAACCTACAGGAAGGTATCTCTCCAGGAACAGGGTTGGAGAGCCCTGGTGTAAACCTACAGGAAGGTGGTGCTCCAGGAACAGGGTTGGAGAGCCCTGGTGTAAACCTACAGGAGGGTATCTCTCCAGGAACAGGGTTGGAGAGCCCTGGTGTAAACCTACAGGAGGGTATCTCTTCAGGAACAGGGTTGGAGAGCCCTGGTGTAAACCTACAGGAAGGTGGTGCTCCAGGAACAGGGTTGGAGAGCCCTGGTGTAAACCTACAGGAGGGTATCTCTCCAGGAACAGGGTTGGAGAGCCCTGGTGTAAACCTACAGGAGGGTATCTCTCCAGGAACAGGGTTGGAGAGCCCTGGTGTAAACCTACAGGAGGGTATCTCTTCAGGAACAGGGTTGGAGAGCCCTGGTGTAAACCTACAGGAAGGTATCTCTCCAGGAACAGGGTTGGAGAGCCCTGGTGTAAACCTACAGGAAGGTGGTGCTCCAGGAACAGGGTTGGAGAGCCCTGGTGTAAACCTACAGGAGGGTATCTCTCCAGGAACAGGGTTGGAGAGCCCTGGTGTAAACCTCCAGGAAGGTGGTACTGTTATAATAATAGTACTGTTTGTCCATTTTGAGACGCCGTAGCGTCGGAAATCATCTAAAAATAACTCAAGAAATCTGTCATTAATTTTTACATCGTTGCCAAGGAGATCTTAGTCACGCAATTTTGCGTCTGACTAGGATGTTTGGTGTGCAGTATTTCTCAAGTGAAAAAATGTGCATGAGGGCGAGTCGTCTCTCATTGAACGACATTATTTATAAAGCCCTTTTTAACATCAGCAGATGTCAGTGCTTATACAGAAACCCAGCCTAAAACCCCCAAACAGCAAGCAATGTAGGTGTAGAAGCACGGTGGCTAGGAAAAACTCCCTAGAAAGGCCAGAACCTAGGAAGAAACCTAGAGAGGAACCAGGCTATGAGGGGTGGCCAGTCCTCTTCTGTCTGTGCCGGGTGGAGACTATAGGAGTACATGACCATTAAGGCCTGATCATTGCCCTTACAAAAAAAGATTGCAGTTTTGAAACTGCAGTCGACTGTGGTATTTTGGACGCAGTAATTGCAGTAATTCCTGCACTCTAACTGCAGTTACACTTCAAAATGACTGCAGTAAAACAAAACGGTTATTTTTGACACAGTATTTGTAGCGTACTGCAGTTATACTGCAGTCTGAATGATAACTTTTTTTATAAGGGTCTTCAAGGTGTTCAAACGTTCATAATAATCACAGTGGTTGTTGAGGGTGCAACAGGTCAGCACCTCAGGAGTAAATGTCAATTGGCTTTTCATAGCCGAGCATTCAGTGGTCGAGACAACAGGTGCAGTAGAAGGAGAGACAAAGCGAGAGAGAGAGAGAGAGAGAGAGAGAGAGAGAGGGGGGGGGAGAAGAGGAGAGAGAGAGAGACAGAGAGAGAGAGGAGAGAGGGGGAGAAGGAGAGAGAGAGAGAGGGGAGAAGGGGGGAGAGAGAGAGAGAGAGAGAGAGAGAGAGAGGGGGAGAAGAGGAGAGAGAGACAGAGAGAGAGAGAGAGAGAGGAGAGAGAGGGGGAGAAGGAGAGAGGGGGAGAAGGGGAGAGAGAGAGAGAGAGAGAGAGAGAGAGAGGGGAGAGAGGGGGAGAAGGAGAGAGGGTCAAAAACAGCAGGTCTGGGACAAGCTAGCACGTCCGGTGAACAGGTCAGGGTTCCATAGCCGCTGGTGAACAGTTGAAACTGGAGCAGCAGCACGGCCAGGTGGCCTGGGGACGGGGACAGCCAGGAGTCATCAGGCCAGGTAGTCCTGAGGCAAGGACCTAATGCTCAGGTCCTCCGGGAGGAGAGAGAGAGAGAGAGAGAGAGAGAGAGAGAGAGAGCGATCTGAGAATTAGAGGGAGCATACTTCAGTTCACACAGGACATCAGATAAGACAGGAGAATTACTCCAGATGTAACAGACTGACCCTAGCCCCCCGGCACATAGACTATTGCAGCATAGATACTGGAGGCTGAGACAGGAGGGGTCAGGAGACACTGTGGCCCCGTCCAATGATACCCCCGGACAGGGCCAAACAGGCAGGGTATAACCCCACCCACTTTGCCAAAGCACAGCCCCCACACCACTAGAGGGATATCAACAGACCACCAGGCTGAGTATAGACCCCACACCACTAGAGGGATATCAACAGACCACCAGGCTGAGTATAGACCCCACACCACTAGAGGGATATCAACAGACCACCAGGCTGAGTATAGACCCCACACCACTAGAGGGATATCAACAGACCAGGCTGAGTATAGACCCCACACCACTAGAGGGATATCAACAGACCACCAGGCTGAGTATAGACCCCACACCACTAGAGGGATATCAACAGACCACCAGGCTGAGTATAGACCCCACACCACTAGAGGGATATCAACAGACCAGGCTGAGTATAGACCCCACACCACTAGAGGGATATCAACAGACCACCAGGCTGAGTATAGACCCCACACCACTAGAGGGATATCAACAGACCACCAGGCTGAGTATAGACCCCACACCACTAGAGGGATATCAACAGACCACCAGGCTGAGTATAGACCCCACACCACTAGAGGGATATCAACAGACCAGGCTGAGTATAGACCCCACACCACTAGAGGGATATCAACAGACCAGGCTGAGTATAGACCCCACACCACTAGAGGGATATCAACAGACCAGGCTGAGTATAGACCCCACACCACTAGAGGGATATCAACAGACCAGGCTGAGTATAGACCCCACACCACTAGAGGGATATCAACAGACCACCAGGCTGAGTATAGACCCCACACCACTAGAGGGATATCAACAGACCAGGCTGAGTATAGACCCCACACCACTAGAGGGATATCAACAGACCAGGCTGAGTATAGACCCCACACCACTAGAGGGATATCAACAGACCAGGCTGAGTATAGACCCCACACCACTAGAGGGATATCAACAGACCAGGCTGAGTATAGACCCCACACCACTAGAGGGATATGAACAGACCAGGCTGAGTATAGACCCCACACCACTAGAGGGATATCAACAGACCACCAGGCTGAGTATAGACCCCACACCACTAGAGGGATATCAACAGACCAGGCTGAGTATAGACCCCACACCACTAGAGGGATATCAACAGACCACCAGGCTGAGTATAGACCCCACACCACTAGAGGGATATCAACAGACCAGGCTGAGTATAGCCAACGAAGATGTCCTCCACTGCATGAGCCCGAGGGGGCGCAAAACCGGCCAGGATGATCTCATCAGTGACTCAACCCACTCAAGTCGAGTAAAGCGAAGAAGGGAAAAAAAGCCTCCTCAGGACGGCATAGAAGAAAGGAAAGGGGTTAACTGCCTTGCTCAGGGAGCACTAGTAATCCAGTAACTCAGCCCTGTAATAGGGTCAGAGGCAGAGAATCCCAGTGGAGAGAGGGGAACCGGCCAGGCAGAGACAGCAAAGGGGGGCGGTTCGTCATTCCAGTGTCTTGCCCCAAAGCCAATTCCCCCTTTGGTCGTCTTTCCTTCCAGTTCTCTGCTGCCAATGACTGGAACGAACTGCAAAAATCTCTGAAGCTGGAGACTCATATCTCCCTCACTAGCTTTAAGCACCAGCTGTCAGAGCAGCTCACAGATCACTGCACCTGTACATAGCCCATCTGTAAACAGCCCATCTACCTACCTCATCCCCATACTGTATTTATTTATTTATCTTGCTCCTTTGCACCCCAGTATCTCTACTTGCACATTCATCTTCTGCACATCTACCATTCCAGTGTTTAATTGCTATATTGTAATTACTTTGACACCATGGCCTATTTATTGCCTTAACTCCCTTATCTCACCTCATTTCCACTCACTGTATATATACTTATTGTTTTCTTTTGTTCTACTGTATTATTGACTGTATGTTTGTTTTACTCCATGTGTAACTCTGTGTTGTTGTTTGTGTGGATGACGGATCACCACCTCAAGCTGAACCTCGGCAAGACGGAGCTGCTCTTCCTCCCGGGGAAGGACTGCCCGTTCCATGATCTCGCCATCACGGTTGACAACTCCATTGTGTCCTCCTCCCAGAGTGCTAAGAACCTTGGCGTGATCCTGGACAACACCCTGTCGTTCTCCACTAACATCAAGGCGGTGACCCGATCCTGTAGGTCCATGCTCTACAACATTCGCAGAGTACGACCCTGCCTCACACAGGAAGCGGCGCAGGTCCTAATCCAGGCACTTGTCATCTCCCGTCTGGATTACTGCAACTCGCTGTTGGCTGGGCTCCCTGCCTGTGCAATTAAACCCCTACAACTCATCCAGAACGCCGCAGCCCGTCTGGTGTTCAACCTTCCCAAGTTCTCTCACGTCACCCCGCTCCTCCGCACACTCCACTGGCTTCCAGTTGAAGCTCGCATCTGCTACAAGACCATGGTGCTTGCCTACGGAGCTGTGAGGGGAACGGCACCTCCGTACCTTCAGGCTCTGATCAGGCCCTACACCCAAACAAGGGCACTGCGTTCATCCACCTCTGGCCTGCTGGCCCCCCTACCTCTGAGGAAGCACAGTTCCCGCTCAGCCCAGTCAAAACTGTTCGCTGCTCTGGCACCCCAATGGTGGAACAAGCTCCCTCACGACGCCAGGACAGCGGAGTCAATCACCACCTTCCGGAGACACCTGAAACCCCACCTCTTCAAGGAATACCTGGGATAGGATAAAGTAATCCTTCTAACCCCCCCCCCCCCATTTAAAATATTTAGATGCACTATTGTAAAGTGGTTGTTCCACTGGATATCATAAGGTGAATGCACCAATTTGTAAGTCGCTCTGGATAAGAGCATCTGCTAAATGACTTAAATGTAAATGTAATGTAATGTGTCGAACTACTTTGCTTTATCTTGGCCAGGTCGCAGTTGTAAATGAGAACTTGTTCTCAACTAGCCTATCTGGTTAAATAAAGGACTTGTTCTCAACTGGCCTACCTGGTTAAATAAAGGACTTCTTCTCAACTAGCCTACCTGGTTAAATAAAGGACTTGTTCTCAACTAGCCTACCTGGTTAAATAAAGGACTTGTTCTCAACTAGCCTACCTGGTTAAATAAAGGACTTGTTCTCAACTAGCCTACCTGGTTAAATAAAGGTGAAATAACTTTTCTTTTTTTTTTAAGAAGGAGCATGATGGATTCTGACCAACATTTTGCTCATTTTCTCATCTTTGAAACAATACGAACAGAGTGGACTAAGTTTTGTAGACTTATCCTTATCCAAAGTTTTTTGTAAATGTGCATTGTTTAGAAGTGCAAGTGCGAATTGAGTTATTATTCCACACGCACTTCACAGAGTAGGCGTCCCCCTAACGGGAATATACAAATACATGCTAGAATACACCAATAGGCTCTCTCTAACTCGTGCTTGCTATGCCCACCTCCTCGCTTGTTCTGCGCATTAATTTGCTCCCATGTGAAATAACAGACTGTGGTCTAACTCGAGTTAATTATAAAACAAAAATGTTTGGTTTAAAACTCAGTGACTATTGAAACGTCGTCTGCTTTGGCCGAGCAGTCAGCTCTGAAGGAAGTTGACCAGGAAGTGACTGTGTTTATACAGGACCTCCCGTACTCACCTACTGTAAACCAACCATGTCAATGTGGATCTATACGGAGCCCTACGTCCGCATTGTTACAACGTTTGAGAGGCGCATGGCGATTCAATATGGAGCTGAATTTTGGCCCCTCCGGTATGGCGCCTCCGACCAGATGATCGGATCAAGCATACATTGGCTCCTATCAGACTCAGTGATGCCAATTTAGCACTTTTTGTTGCTAGATTTAGAAACTTTTCAGACTACCCTGGCAACTTTTTTTCTTCTCCAAACAGCACCTAGCAACAAATGTAGCTACTTTAAAAAATGTATTTTGAACTTTTAGCAACTTTTGAAAAGTGACTCTAACGCTAAAATGCATTTTTTTCCCACTAAATGATACAAAAACGATGTTCTCTGTCACAACACGTGTCTGGCTGAAGAAGTGAGTGAAGTCAGCAGCAATTTCAGAAAATTGCAAATCATTGTTGTCTGACTGCAGCAGCAGTAGTACAGGTTCAACAAGCCAAACCCAATGAATATAGTTGGTCACGAATCTTGAACAAAATGTCAAATCATATTTTTTTTCGCTGAGATGACCAGTCAATTTGAGTAACGTTATTGTGTATTCTACGTAATGACGCATGTTTTACGTTATCACGCAATGACATCACAGCGTCATTTAGCAACCAAATCAACCTGCCCCTAGCAACTCACCCTGAAAATGAGTTGGCAACGGTGATCGGACTGCCACGGCAACCAGATCAAACCAACCTGCCCCTAGCAACTCACCCTGAAAATGAGTTGGCAACGGTGATCGGACTGCCACGGCAACCAGATCAAATCAACCTGCCCCTAGCAACCTACCCTGAAAATGAGTTGGCAACAGTGATCGGACTGCCACGGCAACCAGATCAAATCAACCTGCCCCTAGCAACCTACCCTGAAAATGAGTTGGCAACAGTGATCGGACTGCCACGGCAACCAGATCAAATCAACCTGCCCCTAGCAACCTACCCTGAAAATGAGTTGGCAACAGTGATCGGACTGCCACGGCAACCAGATCAAACCAACCTGCCCCTAGCAACTCACCCTGAAAATGAGTTGGCAACAGTGATCGGACTGCCACGGCAACCAGATCAAATCAACCTGCCCCTAGCAACCTACCCTGAAAATGAGTTGGCAACAGTGATCGGACTGCCACGGCAACCAGATCAAACCAACCTGCCCCTAGCAACTCACCCTGAAAATGAGTTGGCAACAGTGATCGGACTGCCACGGCAACCAGATCAAATCAACCTGCCCCTAGCAACCTACCCTGAAAATGAGTTGGCAACAGTGATCGGACTGCCACGGCAACCAGATCAAACCAACCTGCCCCTAGCAACTCACCCTGAAAATGAGTTGGCAACAGTGATCGGACTGCCACGGCAACCAGATCAAATCAACCTGCCCCTAGCAACCTACCCTGAAAATGAGTTGGCAACAGTGATCGGACTGCCACGGCAACCAGATCAAACCAACCTGCCCCTAGCAACTCACCCTGAAAATGAGTTGGCAACAGTGATCGGACTGCCACGGCAACCAGATCAAATCAACCTGCCCCTAGCAACCTACCCTGAAAATGAGTTGGCAACAGTGATCGGACTGCCACGGCAACCAGATCAAATCAACCTGCCCCTAGCAACCTACCCTGAAAATGAGTTGGCAACAGTGATCGGACTGCCACGGCAACCAGATCAAATCAACCTGCCCCTAGCAACCTACCCTGAAAATGAGTTGGCAACAGTGATCGGACTGCCACGGCAACCAGATCAAATCAACCTGCCCCTAGCAACCTACCCTGAAAATGAGTTGGCAACAGTGATCGGACTGCCACGGCAACCAGATCAAATCAACCTGCCCCTAGCAACCTACCCTGAAAATGAGTTGGCAACAGTGATCGGACTGCCACGGCAACCAGATCAAACCAACCTGCCCCTAGCAACTCACCCTGAAAATGAGTTGGCAACAGTGATCGGACTGCCACGGCAACCAGATCAAATCAACCTGCCCCTAGCAACCTACCCTGAAAATGAGTTGGCAACAGTGATCGGACTGCCACGGCAACCAGATCAAATCAACCTGCCCCTAGCAACCTACCCTGAAAATGAGTTGGCAACAGTGATCGGACTGCCACGGCAACCAGATCAAATCAACCTGCCCCTAGCAACCTACCCTGAAAATGAGTTGGCAACAGTGATCGGACTGCCACGGCAACCAGATCAAATCAACCTGCCCCTAGCAACCTACCCTGAAAATGAGTTGGCAACAGTGATCGGACTGCCACGGCAACCAGATCAAACCAACCTGCCCCTAGCAACTCACCCTGAAAATGAGTTGGCAACAGTGATCGGACTGCCACGGCAACCAGATCAAATCAACCTGCCCCTAGCAACCTACCCTGAAAATGAGTTGGCAACAGTGATCGGACTGCCACGGCAACCAGATCAAACCAACCTGCCCCTAGCAACTCACCCTGAAAATGAGTTGGCAACAGTGATCGGACTGCCACGGCAACCAGATCAAATCAACCTGAGACAAGATGCAGGAGTTCAACAATTCTCATACAGAATGATCTACTTTTATTTCCGTACACTGTGGCTTTAAAACATTTTTTTTTCTGTAAACTCGCCATTACCTTGTAAATAATAATGTTATTTATAATAATATAATAATGAATAAAAACTTTAGATATTTATGACGTTGTCAGTTATACTCTGGTCATTTGAACGAACCAAAACACAGTTTGTATACGAGTGAAGTCATAAAATTAAAATCAGAATGAAGACAGTTGTGATGGGAAATAGGAAGTTTCGGTACAATTTTATAAACGCCGACAGGTCATTAGTTCGTTCGACATGGTAGGATCTTTATTTTTGTCGGTAAACGCCGTTGGAATAACCATCATAATGAAGTAAATGTGGAGTCGTCCCACTACGACTCGGTAACCAGGTAGTTTAATAAACTACAGATTAAATCTATTATGAACACCTTCACAGGGGGTGGGTGAAAGTGCACCTTTCCAATAAAAAACCCCATGGTCTGTCTTATTCTGGTGACACGATGATCGATGACAAATAACGCTATTCTCGTTTTTATCCATAATCTCATGAAGACTAGTCTACCCCGCAGTGTATCTGTGAGCGGCTGGCCTCAGAGACCATGTCAAGACCAGAATAGGCACATTTACTATTAAACGCAACAGTTGATGTGACAAAACTATCGGCTGAGTTGAAAATGCGATGGAAACACATTGAACCATAGATTTTTATTCGGTAAATGAACATTTAAGTGGAAAAAGTATATTTTGTTTGCAACAAGTCAGTTTGGTGGAAGAAACACTACTGGTGGGAAAATGTGCATATTTTCTTTATGCACATTTTTTAATATTCGGATGAAAATCTGTCGCCAATTGGGTGGAAATCTAGCTATTGTTTAGAAATGTTGCCTGGTTGACATTTAGTGAAGTCGTTTTTAAATGGATGAGTTTATGGGTGTTAAAATAGAGAAAGTAAGGCTATTTGGAGCACTGGGCTGCTGATGTAATGCTGAGGCTGTCGTTTTGCTTAAATACTTCTTCATAACGAAAACACACGTTTGATGTCAAACGACAACAGAATGTCCATGAAGTCACTACGCTAATTGTCTACTGACATGTCGATAAACGGACTGTAAATCAGCCTTAAAAACTTCTTAGGGCTAGCCCCCCTTTTTAAAATGTTCGCTTAAAATGACATACCCAAATCTGCCTGTAGCTCAGGCCCTGAAGCAAGGATATGCATATTCTTGGTACCATTTGAAAGGAAACACTTTGAAGTTTGTGGAAATGTGAATTGATTGTAGGATAATATAACACAATAGATCTGGTAGAAGAAAATCATCATCTTTGAAATGCAACAGAAAGGTCCCAGTTCTACCCATCACTCTGGTTGTAATTCCGATGGTGTCCACAAGATGGCAGTAGAAGTATGAGCAAAGTAGCTTTTCCAGTATTAGTAGCCATATTATAAATTCAACATTTGCAAAAACAACCAGTTTTCATAACTCCCCATATTCTTATAATTTTTGTCCAAAAGGAAAAGGCATGCTGTCGCACAAGGTTAGTAGCTACATTTTACGACAGATACAGGGTTTCCGGATACTCTCGTAAAGCCCAGCTCATTGGCTATCTAGCTAGCTTTGTTTGACCCCGATTGGTGCTTATTTGACAACGTTAGAGTCGTTCAAGTGAAGAACGCCAGCGTCATCGGCGTGCCATGAAGGCGTCGCTCTCTGACCAAATTTGGTGTCCTATAGGATATACTACACCACTAATGATATAGTGAAGTCTGGTTACGTTCTAGGATCTCTGAGGAATAAATACGAATGTGATTTGACTGGTTGAAACAACGCTTAGGGTTAGATTTTCACAGATTCCTTTCTTTGCAAATTGAACGAGTGGAAATACAAAAATCGACCGTGCATGACATATGGACCTTTTTAGGATATGAAAAATGATATGAAAAATTATCTAACAAAACCACACTTCATGTCATCTCTGGGAACCTTTGGATGATAAATCAGAGCAAGATTTCAGAATGTAAGTACACATTTCACCTTCAGAGGTGAATTTATCAGTAAAGGAGTCAATGGAACGCAGACGTTCAGTTTGGCGCAAATTCAACACATCTGCTGTAACAAAGTGGATTATTAGTCAAATCCGATTAGGCAAATGATTTACCTATTGTAACTGGCCCACAATGTGGTTACTTAAGTCCGTTTTTGGATATATTTGGCTGATTTCGTAGCATAACATGCAGAAGCTGCGGGGAGGCAAGGAGACGAGTCGGGATCTTTCCCCCACGCGTTTCCAATGCAACTCCATTGTTTAGGTCGAGTTCGATTGACCTCTACTGCATCTATTGCAAACAGGCAATATAGTATTGCCTGGGGGGTTGAAGCTGAGATCGTCAGTTATGACTTAAGTATGTGCCAACACAGAAAGAAATCAAAATCAATAACTTAAGTCGTTGGGACTTTGACCATGTGGCTTCCTGATAAAAATCAAGCTTCACAAGCTATAAAAATAAATAAAAAATGGATTAAAAAAAAACTAACAAATGGTCATAAGAGACTTGAATTGGGAAGTATGAGCACAGATAATTAAACAAAAAACAAAAAGAAATAAGATCAAAATGTTATGAGAAACAAACCGGTCGCCCACTATAAGGCAACTATGTTAATTCAAGGTCCAGTTTCCCCTTATGGCTTTAAATATGATCATAACCCCAATAACACCCCTTTTGACTTGGTCTTTTCAACAGAAATACAAAAGATAAGATTCTCCACAAAGATAGTCTTTACCCGAGTAGGGGGGGGGGGGGGGGGGGGGGGGTGTTGCTCCTAGACAGATCTTGGGTCAGTTTTGGATTTTCACCACTAATAGTTAAGGTTAGTATTGGAGGGGGACGCTGATCCTAGATCTGTCCCTAGGAGATACTTCACCTTGAAAACGCCATTGGGTGCATCCTACATGGCACCCTATATCAGCGGTTGCTAAACTTTCATTTCATTAGGGAGCCCCCTCATAATAAAATCACAATTCCTACATAACAGTGCAGATAATAATCCCAAAACAGTTTAACTATGACTTCTGCAATTCAAACCCCAACTAATCAAGTCTCGGGGCTCTGGGGAAATAACATTTGTCCCGTTTTGTAAAAATGAATTTCCTGCGACACATTTTGCCACAGGTCAGTGTTCCATTTGCTGTTAAGTTTTAAATTACAGTGAATTTATGGTCAAAAACAACATTTTTGGGGGGAAATACAAGAAGAATTGAGTTTAAAAAGACGTATCATTGATGGATAACTGTTGTGCTTTAGGGTTAAGAACAGAAACTGTGCATGAATATTACATTGAACCCTCAACTTTTACAAGGATCCATTGTCCAAAATCTGTTTGCTAGACAATATTCATGAAAACATATATATATATATTTTTTTTTTTAAACATTTTGCTCTAATACAAGGTTGTTGATTTCTCAGCAGCAACAATAGTTCAAAGTGACATACAGCTGACTGACAACCAGTTAGGTCACATGATTTCATATTACAGTAGAAATAGAAGAGAAGGGCCAATTACAAACCTCCCATTTTATCATTCCATTTTTTGTCCAAGAGTACACATAAATCGACTAAAATACTAAAACAATGGACATACAGTACAAGTGTTCATCCCTCCACCAATTTTTTTTTTTTTTTTTTTAAATCAACCCTTCAAATAACAGTTATTGTACTTTGAGGGATTTTCCCTTAAGTTTACAGCTTGAAGAAAATGAAATAAAATAAAATAAAATAAAAACTACCAAAGAAATGTATAGTTGGTTTTTGTCTGTGACAAAAGTGGAAAACCCACCCGACCCGGTTGCAAACAACCCTCCACACTGACACAACATAACACAAGAAATCACCAGCAATACCACTTGACCCTAGACAAGACATGTCTGGATACAGGATGCCAGTAGTTCTAGGCCTCAGACAAGGTAGTAGAGATAGTCATCTGCTACACCTCTATTGGGAGAGGTGATATGGGAGTCTTCACACTGACCCTATAAAGCAGGGACTGATAAACCTGGGACCACCCCAATACACTGAAGGCAGACCCAGAGAAAAAACCATCAGGGTCCGTAGCCTAGACTATTACAGCCTGGTCCCAGACCGGTTTGTGGTCTTGCCAACTCCCATAACACAAAACAGACTGGCACCCAGGCTAGGTGTATTTGAGGCGTTCACGGGCCCTCTACGGGCTCAATCCCTTTGAGCGCATCATAAAGCTGTTTGGGTAGAATTACATATCCCTCTCCAAGCGCGGGGTCCCTGTTCACCCTCTGGAACTCTCCGATAGCCTTAAACCTCTTCAATTGTCTCTCCTGCCTACGACACTTCTGCTGTACGGTCTTTAACTTCTTCCTCAGCTTATCCAGCTGTTCTTCCAGTTGCTCAATCCTCTTCTTCTGCTGAACCGTGTCCTCTACAGTGTAGTTGTGGTCGCAGGAGATGGACATGCTGTGGGGAAGGTTCTCTACCAGGGGTAAAGGGTCTACAGTGTGATGAGTCTCTGTCTGTATCTCTTGCTGGGTCTCCTCTGTGTCAGAGAGCGGAAGGGAGGGGAGGGTCAGGGGGAAATCCATCTCTGGAGGGAACGGGTCGGCCAAGGACTCTGCCTATGAAAAATAATAATTAAGTACAAATCTAAAAGGATTAAATGTTTGAAGGTTTGGTATAAATACCCCAGCCTGGTACCAGATGTGTTCTATCTTGTCAGGTCATTGTCATGCCAATTAAAAACACCAGACGTGATAGGTGTGACAACAACCAAAAGGCATTGGCAAGACCGTACAAAAACAGATCTGAGACCAGGCTATAGGTTCCACAGGAAAAATGATGCATCCTTTTTGTGTGTTACCTTGATTTGTAGTTTACTGAAACAGAAAAGCGAAGGTACAGCATTCTCCTTCAGGACTCTGTTGTTACACTCTGGTTTGAAACAGTCTTTAGTGAAATGCTGAGAGCAGATATTGCTGTATCTGGTAGGTTTGAAGTTGTTTCTTCTCATTGCTGCAACCCATTTTCCACACACGTCTGGCCGTGCTAATGGGAACCTGCAATACACCGACAGAGTATTGTTTCATTTCAACACAAAACAAAACAAAACAAAACTCGAAGGTTCACAAATACTGTTATAGTGTACTGTTACGTAGTTACTGTGTTGGCAGTCCAGTAGCTAGTCACTGTTGTAGTGGTTAACCTTAGCAACAACCATCCTCCTACAACTGGTTACATCTGTCAGTGCTGAATCTACCGATTGTAAATAGCCTAAGTAGCCAAAGTCTGCGGAAACGCAGCCCCAGTCTGACGCGCGGGGCGGAAACGCAGACCCAGTCTGACCCGCGGGACGGAAACGCAGACCCAGTCTGACCCGCGGGGCGGAAACGCAGACCCAGTCTGACGCGCGAGGCGGAAACGCAGCGCCAGTCTGACCCGCGGGGCGGAAACGCAGACCCAGTCTGACGCGCGGGGCGGAAACGCAGACCCAGTCTGACCCGCGGGACGGAAACGCAGACCCAGTCTGACCCGCGGGGCGGAAACGCAGACCCAGTCTGACCCGCGGGGCGGAAACGCAGCCCCAGTCTGACGCGCGGGGCGGAAACGCAGACCCAGTCTGACCCGCGGGGCGGAAACGCAGACCCAGTCTGACGCGCGAGGCGGAAACGCAGCGCCAGTCTGACGCGCGGGGCGGAAACGCATTCAAACGTTCACAAGGGTACTAGTGAGTGACAGCAATAACACTGCAATCTACTATTTATAAAATCAACACTAACATCGCCTTGATGAGTAGCTATTCCCACGCGTTTAACCCAATTACAACTAAGTCAACAGAAGCTAGCTAGTTGCCATACCTCCCAAAATCACGTCGTTGTCCCGTTGTCCCGTTTTACGTGAATCCTGGTTCGCGTCTGGGCTAGGTCATGGGGGAATCTGGCGATTCTTTCTCAACAACTGTGCAAAAGCTGTGATAATAGCTAGCTAACTGACTAGGATAGTAAACAAGACAAGGCTAGACAACCCGAACATGTATGATCATGCTAGTTATCTGTAGAGTGACCGTGTTGATGTCGGGAGTTGAACTTACTTGTGAAATGAAATGTTTTTGTCTTTATGATATCTGTTTTTGCATCCGTAAGCTGAGCACGATTGGACCATCTCTACAATCGCGAGTTACTGGCAGATTTTATTAACAATTGTTGTCTTGTCCCTTTTTCTCTTGTCTTTCAATGCTTTATTTTTGTCCTTTCTTGGCGAGGTCTTTTCCACTTTCCACAATGGCCGAAATGGCTTCAGAGATCTGTCTTTGACTTCACTACGGTCGGTCATGTGACATGTTTTCTCAACTCTGATTCGCAGAGATTTTCTCTTTCTTCTGATTGGTGAAGATAATAAGGTGTTATTCCGCTTCTGTCCGCTGGGGGGCGGCAAAACACTGCTGGAAAGATTACATCTGGAATTGTATTCATTCATTTAACCTTTATTTTACTAGGCAAGTCAGTTATTAAGAACAAATTCTTATTTAAAATTACGGCCTACCAAAAGTCAAAAGGCCTCCTGTGGGGACGGGGGCCTGGGAACGAAAATATAGTAGGCAAAAACATTTCATCATCTTGTCTATGATTTTACATTTAAGTCATTTAGCAGACGCTCTTATCCAGAGCGACTTACAGTAGTGAATGCAGACATTTCATACATTTTTTTGTTTGTTTGTTTGTTTTTTTGTTTTTTGTACTGGCCCCCCGTGGGAATCGAACCCACAACCCTGGCGTTGCACACACCATGCTGGCCCAAAAGGTATACATTTTGATACCACCATTTACCCTTTTATCTGGCGAGAACATTTAATATGTTGCCCCAAACCAACTGAACACATGCTATAGGACATGCTCCATTTACTCTGAGCTACACGACACAAAATACAATACCTGAGCAGGTACCTCCCTCACCTGGGCAGTAATGGACCACCCCAAGACTGTATCAGGTGTCAGGTTACTAAAAACAAAAACTGGGTCAAAACAGTTGTGTTATTATTTCTGTGTTATTTTCAAGACAAAATTACAGAACTTTAAACATGAAATTAGATTTGAGCTTTTAACATCGGATATGTTTTAATCTGTTTATAAATACTTTAAAAGGCCCAAATCCATGCAATTTTAAATGACCTGAAGGAACAGAGAAGCTTAACTGCTTACGGAAGCTATTTCTGCTGTTTTCACACATTAATTTCCATGTCTCTGTATTGACATACCATTACAGTAATACCCACCCACACCAGAGAGGAATTACCACCACTGTGTCCCAAATGGTACCCTATTCCCTACATAGTGCACTACTTTTTACCAGAGCTCTATGCTACCCTATTCCCTATATATTGCACTACTTTTGACCAAAACCCGTAGGGCACCATTTGGGACGTATGTTTGAGTTAAAAATTTGGGACGTACCCCAGGAATTACCAGAGATAACACTTTCAAAAAGCTCATTACTGTCAGACAGACAGAGACCAATGAGGTGTGTTGGTGGAGTGCTGTGTTACCAGTTACAGTAGCCAGTTACAGTAGCCAGTTACTGTAGCCAGTTCAGTAGCCAGTTACTGCAGCCAGTTACAGTAGCCAGTTACAGTAGCCAGTTACAGTAGCCAGTTACTGTAGCCAGTTACAGTAGCCAGTTACAGTAGCCAGTTACTGCAGCCAGTTACTGTTACAGTAGCCAGTTACTGTAGCCAGTTACTGCAGCCAGTTACAGTAGCCAGTTACTGTAGCCAGTTACAGTAGCCAGTTACTGTAGCCAGTTACAGTAGCCAGTTACTGTAGCCAGTTACTGTAGCCAGTTACTGTTACTGTAGCCAGTTACTGTTACTGTAGCCAGTTAGATGTCTGGTTAGATGTTAGATGTCTGGTTAGATGTTAGATGTCTGGTTAGATGTTAGATGTCAGGTTAGATGTTAGATGTCTGGTTAGATGTTAGATGTCTGGTTAGATGTTAGATGTCTGGTTAGATGTTAGATGTCTGGTTAGATGTTAGATGTCTGGTTAGATGTTAGATGTCTGGTTAGAAGTCAGTCTGATCAAGAAAGTAATATGAGAGTTGGAGGAAATATATTCGAACACGATCATTACAGGCTTGATAAACTCTGTAATACCACTGATACATGCTGTGGCTAGCTTTAGTCACTATTTTATTTGTCTGCACCTCTTTATCCTATTTGTTGAACTAGATCTACAATAAACCTCCCTGTTGTGTTATTAACCTCCGTGTTGTGTTATTAACCTACCTGTTGTGTTATTAACCTACCTGTTGTGTTATTAACCTACCTGTTGTGTTATAAACCTACCTGTTGTGTTATAAACCTACCTGTTGTGTTATTAACCTACCTGTTGTGTTATTAACCTACCTGTTGTGTTATTAACCTCCCTGTTGTGTTATAACCCTCCCTGTTGTGTTATTAACCTACCTGTTGTGTTATAACCCTACCTGTTGTGTTATAACCCTACCTGTTGTGTTATTAACCTACCTGTTGTGTTATTAACCTACCTGTTGTGTTATTAACCTACCTGTTGTGTTATTAACCCTACCTGTTGTGTTATAACCCTACCTGTTGTGTTATTAACCTACCTGTTGTGTTATAACCCTACCTGTTGTGTTATAACCCTACCTGTTGTGTTATTAACCTACCTGTTGTGTTATAACCCTACCTGTTGTGTTATAACCCTACCTGTTGTGTTATAACCCTACCTGTTGTATTATAACCCTACCTGTTGTGTTATTAACCTACCTGTTGTGTTATTAACCTACCTGTTGTGTTATTAACCTACCTGTTGTGTTATAACCCTACCTGTTGTGTTATTAACCTACCTGTTGTGTTATAACCCTACCTGTTGTGTTATAACCCTACCTGTTGTGTTATAACCCTACCTGTTGTGTTATTAACCTACCTGTTGTGTTATTAACCTACCTGTTGTGTTATTAACCTACCTGTTGTGTTATTAACCTACCTGTTGTGTTATAACCCTACCTGTTGTGTTATTAACCTACCTGTTGTGTTATAACACTACCTGTTGTGTTATTAACCTACCTGTTGTGTTATTAACCTACCTGTTGTGTTATTAACCTCCCTGTTGTGTTATAACCCTACCTGTTGTGTTATAACCTTACCTGTTGTGTTATTAACCTACCTGTTGTGTTATAACCCTACCTGTTGTGTTATTAACCTACCTGTTGTGTTATTAACCTACCTGTTGTGTTATTAACCTACCTGTTGTGTTATTAACCTACCTGTTGTGTTATAACCCTACCTGTTGTGTTATTAACCTACCTGTTGTGTTATTAACCTACCTGTTGTGTTATAAACCTACCTGTTGTGTTATTAACCTACCTGTCGTGTTATTAACCTACCTGTCGTGTTATTAACCTACCTGTCGTGTTATAACCCTACCTGTCGTGTTATTAACCTACCAGTCGTGTTATTAACCTCCCTGTTGTGTTATTAACCTACCTGTTGTGTTATAAACCTACCTGTTGTGTTATTAACCTCCCTGTTGTGTTATTAACCTACCTGTTGTGTTATTAACCTACCTGTTGTGTTATTAACCTACCTGTTGTGTTATTAACCTCCCTGTTGTGTTATAACCCTACCTGTTGTGTTATTAACCTACCTGATGTGTTATTAACCTACCTGTCGTGTTATTAACCTACCTGTCGTGTTATTAACCTCACTGTTGTGTTATTAACCTCACTGTTGTGTTATTAACCTCCCTGTCGTGTTATTAACCTACCTGTCGTGTTATTAACCTACCTGTCGTGTTATTAACCTACCTGTTGTTATTAACCTACCTGTTGTGTTATTAACCTACCTGTTGTGTTATTAACCTACCTGTCGTGTTATAAACCTACCTGTCGTGTTATTAACCTACCTGTCGTGTTATTAACCTACCTGTTGTGTTATTAACCTACCTGTTGTGTTATTAACCTACCTGTTGTGTTATTAACCTACCTGTTGTGTTATTAACCTACCTGTCGTGTTATAAACCTACCTGTCGTGTTATTAACCTACCTGTTGTGTTATTAACCTACCTGTTGTGTTATTAACCTACCTGTTGTGTTATTAACCTACCTGTTGTGTTATAAACCTCCCTGTTGTGTTATTAACCTACCTGTTGTGTTATAACCCTACCTGTTGTGTTATTAACCTACCTGTTGTGTTATTAACCTACCTGTTGTGTTATAAACCTACCTGTTGTGTTATTAACCTACCTGTTGTGTTATTAACCTACCTGTAGAGTTATAACCCTACCTGTTATGTTATAAACCTACCTGTTGTGTTATAACCCTACCTGTTGTGTTATAACCCTACTTGTTGTGTTATTAACCTACCTGTTGTGTTATTAACCTACCTGTTGTGTTACAACCTACCTGTTGTGTTATTAACCTACCTGTCGTGTTATAAACCTACCTGTCGTGTTATTAACCTACCTGTTGTGTTATTAACCTACCTGTTGTGTTATTAACCTACCTGTTGTGTTATTAACCTACCTGTTGTGTTATAACCCTACCTGTTGTGTTATTAACCTACCTGTTGTGTTATTAACCTACCTGTTGTGTTATTAACCTACCTGTTGTGTTATAACCCTACCTGTTGTGTTATTAACCTACCTGTTGTGTTATAACCCTACCTGTTGTGTTATAACCCTACCTGTTGTGTTATAACCCTACCTGTTGTGTTATTAACCTACCTGTTGTGTTATTAACCTACCTGTTGTGTTATTAACCTACCTGTTGTGTTATTAACCTACCTGTTGTGTTATAACCCTACCTGTTGTGTTATTAACCTACCTGTTGTGTTATAACCCTACCTGTTGTGTTATTAACCTACCTGTTGTGTTATTAACCTACCTGTTGTGTTATAACCCTACCTGTTGTGTTATTAACCTACCTGTTGTGTTATTAACCTACCTGTTGTGTTATTAACCTACCTGTTGTGTTATTAACCTCCCTGTTGTGTTATAACCCTACCTGTTGTGTTATAACCTTACCTGTTGTGTTATTAACCTACCTGTTGTGTTATAACCCTACCTGTTGTGTTATTAACCAACCTGTTGTGTTATTAACCTACCTGTTGTGTTATTAACCTACCTGTTGTGTTATAACCCTACCTGTTGTCTTATTAACCTACCTGTTGTGTTATTAACCTACCTGTTGTGTTATTAACCTACCTGTTGTGTTATTAACCTACCTGTTGTGTTATTAACCTACCTGTCGTGTTATTAACCTACCTCTTGTGTTATAACCCTACCTGTTGTGTTATTAACCTACCTGTTGTGTTATTAACCTACCTGTCGTGTTATTAACCTACCTGTTGTGTTATAACCCTACCTGTCGTGTTATTAACCTACCTGTTGTGTTATAACCCTACCTGTTGTGTTATTAACCTACCTGTTGTGTTATTAACCTACCTGTTGTGTTATTAACCTACCTGTTGTGTTATTAACCTCCCTGTTGTGTTATAACCCTACCTGTTGTGTTATAACCTTACCTGTTGTGTTATTAACCTACCTGTTGTGTTATAACCCTACCTGTTGTGTTATTAACCAACCTGTTGTGTTATTAACCTACCTGTTGTGTTATTAACCTACCTGTTGTGTTATAACCCTACCTGTTGTCTTATTAACCTACCTGTTGTGTTATTAACCTACCTGTTGTGTTATTAACCTACCTGTTGTGTTATTAACCTACCTGTTGTGTTATTAACCTACCTGTTGTGTTATTAACCTACATGTTGTGTTATAACCCTAGCTGTTGTGTTATTAACCTACCTGTTGTGTTATAACCCTACCTGTTGTGTTATAACCCTACCTGTTGTGTTATAACCCTACCTGTTGTGTTATTAACCTACCTGTTGTGTTATTAACATACCTGTTGTGTTATTAACCTACCTGTTGTGTTATTAACCTACCTGTTGTGTTATAACCCTACCTGTTGTGTTATTAACCTACCTGTTGTGTTATAACCCTACCTGTTGTGTTATTAACCTACCTGTTGTGTTATTAACCTACCTGTTGTGTTATAACCCTACCTGTTGTGTTATTAACCTACCTGTTGTGTTATTAACCTACCTGTTGTGTTATTAACCTACCTGTTGTGTTATTAACCTACCTGTCGTGTTATAAACCTACCTGTCGTGTTATTAACCTACCTGTCGTGTTATTAACCTACCTGTTGTGTTATTAACCTACCTGTTGTGTTATTAACCTACCTGTTGTGTTATTAACCTACCTGTTGTGTTATAACCCTACCTGTTGTGTTATTAACCTACCTGTTGTGTTATAACCCTACCTGTTGTGTTATAACCCTACCTGTTGTGTTATAACCCTACCTGTTGTGTTATTAACCTACCTGTTGTGTTATTAACATACCTGTTGTGTTATTAACCTACCTGTTGTGTTATTAACCTACCTGTTGTGTTATAACCCTACCTGTTGTGTTATTAACCTACCTGTTGTGTTATAACCCTACCTGTTGTGTTATTAACCTACCTGTTGGGTTATTAACCTACCTGTTGTGTTATAACCCTACCTGTTGTGTTATTAACCTACCTGTTGTGTTATTAACCTACCTGTTGTGTTATTAACCTACCTGTTGTGTTATTAACCTCCCTGTTGTGTTATAACCCTACCTGTTGTGTTATAACCTTACCTGTTGTGTTATTAACCTACCTGTTGTGTTATAACCCTACCTGTTGTGTTATTAACCTACCTGTTGTGTTATTAACCTACCTGTTGTGTTATTAACCTACCTGTTGTGTTATAACCCTACCTGTTGTGTTATTAACCTACCTGTTGTGTTATTAACCTACCTGTTGTGTTATTAACCTACCTGTTGTGTTATAAACCTACCTGTTGTGTTATTAACCTACCTGTTGTGTTATTAACCTACCTGTCGTGTTATTAACCTACCTGTTGTGTTATAACCCTACCTGTCGTGTTATTAACCTACCTGTTGTGTTATTAACCTCCCTGTTGTGTTATAAACCTACTTGTTGTGTTATAACCCTACCTGTTGTGTTATTAACCTACCTGTTGTGTTATTAACCTACCTGTTGTGTTATTAACCTACCTGTTGTGTTATAACCCTACCTGTTGTGTTATTAACCTACCTGTTGTGTTATAACCCTACCTGTTGTGTTATAACCCTACCTGTTGTGTTATAACCCTACCTGTTGTGTTATTAACCTACCTGTTGTGTTATTAACCTACCTGTTGTGTTATTAACCTACCTGTTGTGTTTTTAACCTACCTGTTGTGTTATAACCCTACCTGTTGTGTTATTAACCTACCTGTTGTGTTATAACCCTATCTGTTGTGTTATTAACCTACCTGTTGTGTTATTAACCTACCTGTTGTGTTATAACCCTACCTGTTGTGTTATTAACCTACCTGTTGTGTTATTAACCTACCTGTTGTGTTATTAACCTACCTGTTGTGTTATTAACCTCCCTGTTGTGTTATAACCCTACTTGTTGTGTTATAACCTTACCTGTTGTGTTATTAACCTACCTGTTGTGTTATAACCCTACCTGTTTTATTAACCTACCTGTTGTGTTATTAACCTACCTGTTGTGTTATTAACCTACCTGTTGTGTTATAACCCTACCTGTTGTGTTATTAACCTACCTTTTGTGTTATTAACCTACCTGTTGTGTTATTAACCTACCTGTTGTGTTATAAACCTACCTGTTGTGTTATTAACCTACCTGTTGTGTTATTAACCTACCTGTCGTGTTATTAACCTACCTGTTGTGTTATAACCCTACCTGTCGTGTTATTAACCTACCTGTCGTGTTATTAACCTCCCTGTTGTGTTATTAACCTACCTGTTGTGTTATAAACCTACCTGTTGTGTTATAACCCTACCTGTTGTGTTATTAACCTCCCTGTTGTGTTATTAACCTACCTGTTGTTTTATTAACCTACCTGTTGTGTTATTAACCTACCTGTTGTGTTATTAACCTACCTGTTGTGTTATTAACCTCCCTGTTGTGTTATAACCCTACCTGTTGTGTTATTAACCTACCTGTTGTGTTATTAACCTACCTGTCGTGTTATTAACCTACCTGTCGTGTTATTAACCTACCTGTTGTGTTATTAACCTACCTGTTGTGTTATTAACCTCCCTGTCGTGTTATTAACCTACCTGTTGTGTTATTAACCTACCTGTTGTGTTATTAACCTACCTGTTGTGTTATAAACCTCCCTGTTGTGTTATTAACCTACCTGTTGTGTTATAACCCTACCTGTTGTGTTATTAACCTACCTGTTGTGTTATAACCCTACCTGTTGTGTTATAACCCTACCTGTTGTGTTATAACCCTACCTGTTGTGTTATAACCCTACCTGTTGTGTTATTAACCTACCTGTCGTGTTATTAACCTACCTGTCGTGTTATTAACCTACCTGTCGTGTTATAACCCTACCTGTTGTGTTATTAACCTACCTGTTGTGTTATAACCCTACCTGTTGTGTTATTAACCTACCTGTTGTGTTATTAACCTACCTGTTGTGTTATAACCCTACCTGTTGTGTTATTAACCTACCTGTTGTGTTATTAACCTACCTGTTGTGTTATTAACCTACCTGTTGTGTTATTAACCTCCCTGTTGTGTTATAACCCTACCTGTTGTGTTATAACCTTACCTGTTGTGTTATTAACCTACCTGTTGTGTTATAACCCTACCTGTTGTGTTATTAACCTACCTGTTGTGTTATTAACCTACCTGTTGTGTTATTAACCTACCTGTTGTGTTATTAACCTACCTGTTGTGTTATTAACCTACCTGTTGTGTTATTAACCTACCTGTTGTGTTATTAACCTCCCTGTTGTGTTATAACCCTACCTGTTGTGTTATAACCTTACCTGTTGTGTTATTAACCTACCTGTTGTGTTATAACCCTACCTGTTGTGTTATTAACCTACCTGTTGTGTTATTAACCTACCTGTTGTGTTATTAACCTACCTGTTGTGTTATAACCCTACCTGTTGTGTTATTAACCTACCTGTTGTGTTATTAACCTACCTGTTGTGTTATAAACCTACCTGTTGTGTTATTAACCTACCTGTTGTGTTATTAACCTACCTGTTGTGTTATTAACCTACCTGTTGTGTTATTAACCTACCTGTTGTGTTATAAACCTACCTGTAGTGTGATAGACAAACAATCTAATCTCTCTCTTTCTCTGTGATAATATAATAGATAATGTAGGAGTTCCTCAGCAGGAAAACCCAGCGTACTACTGGAACTATGTTTGAGAAATGCTTCTTATTGAGCAAAAAAATAAATAAATAAAATAAACACAAAAGCATTAATTCCTCCTCAGTCAAGTCTTCACACCCAGTGAATGCGGTTCTGAGAGAGATTGGGCGTATGTTCTCTATGCGTCCCAAAATGCACCCTATTCCCTATGTAGTGGCAGACTGGCCCTGGTCCAAAGTAGTGCACTATATAGGGAATAGGGTGTCATTTAACACTGTCCTGTATCAGTCCCACCCAGGAAACTCCTCATCTACATGGCCACAGGCCATTCTATCAAATATTTGTTGCAAACCGTATTCCTTTGTCAAGCGTATCACACCCCTGGGTGTGGCTGACTACCAGCCACCTATAGTTGCTAAGGCAGTTACTAGACTGAGGATATTACAGTCAACAACAAGGCAGTTACTAGACTGAGGATATTACAGTCAACAACAAGGCAGTTACTAGACTGAGGATATTACAGTCAACAGCAAGGCAGACTGAGGATATTACAGTCAACAACAAGGCAGTTAATAGACTGAGGATATTACAGTCAACAACAAGGCAGACTGAGGATATTACAGTCGGCAACAAGGCAGTTACTAGACTGAGGATATTACAGTCAACAACAAGGCAGACTGAGGATATTACAGTCAACAACAAGGCAGTTACTGGACTGAGGATATTACAGTCAACAACAAGGCAGTTACTAGACTGAGGATATTACAGTCAACAACAAGGCAGTTACTAGACTGAGGATATTACAGTCAACAACAAGGCAGTAACTAGACTGAGGATATTACAGTCAACAACAAGGCAGTTACTAGACTGAGGATATTACAGTCAACAACAAGGCAGACTGAGGATATTACAGTCAACAACAAGGCAGTTACTAGACTGAGGATATTACAGTCAACAACAAGGCAGTTACTAGACAGGATATTACAGTCAACAACAAGGCAGACTGAGGATATTACAGTCAACAACAAGGCAGTTACTAGACTGAGGATATTACAGTCAACAACAAGGCAGTTACTAGACAGGATATTACAGTCAACAACAAGGCAGACTGAGGATATTATAGTCAACAACAAGGCAGTTACTAGACTGAGGATATTACAGTCAACAACAAGGCAGACTGAGGATATTACAGTCAACAACAAGGCAGTTACTAGACAGGATATTACAGTCAACAACAAGGCAGACTGAGGATATTACAGTCAACAACAAGGCAGTTACTACGACTGAGGGGGATGTCTATATAAATCTCATTGGAGGCCTTGATTACAGTATCAACTCAAAGTAAGGACGTCTTTTATGAGCCCTGGTCAAAAGTAGTGCGCTACATTAGGGAATAGGGCGCAAGCGTTGAAGTCGTGGCCGAGACAAGGTTCAGTTGCTCCGTTGGTTTTATGTGACCTCCTCAGACTTCTATTCCACAGCGTATATATATCACCTGTTGGTGGCACAACAAACTGAGGTTTACACATCGAGACAAGCAACAATCAGCACCTCCCATTTTCGTCATACATTCATGGCTATTTGGTGCCTCTGCCCTCAAACACAGCGGCACTAAATACACGCAATAGCCTGGCTCCACATGAATTGTGTTCTGCCTGCTGATCTAAAACAGCTAGCCTGGCCCCACATCACAAAATGTCCCATAGGAGTTGACGAGAGAGCACAAACAGATCTGGAATCAGGCATGACAACAACAGGTACCATGACAATAATACGAGGAAGACTGAACATTTGTCAGTGTCCTGACCACTGGAGGGACTTAACAAGACTGATAATCATTGTTTTCCTCCACCTGAGTTTCCACCTGTTATTGTTGGCTACAGTAGGTTGTAATCAAGGTGAAGTAGTAGACATTTTGTCAGGCTTGACAGCTCTTACAAGGTCATAATTTTACAGTCTCCTCTCTTTCCCATGGCAACTAGATAAATACTACAGCTCATCCCGATGATGTAGTTTGTTTGGTTCCCTCAGAGTGAGCATTCGTCTAGTCTAGTCTGACTGACATATCTGAACAATCCCAATAAATCTTCACGTTGTTTATTCAATAAAAAAACAAAGGAACATTGGTCAGAACATCCCTAGCATTCTGGGAATGCAGAGATTTTTATTTATTTTACTAGGCATGTCAGTTAAGAACAAATTATTATTTACAATGACAGCCAACCCCAGACAAACCTGGATAACGCTGGGCCAATTGTGCGCCGCCCTACAGGACTCCCAATCACGTCCGGATGTGATACAGCCTGAATTTGAACCAGGGACTGTAGTAACACCTCTTGCACTGAGATGCAGTGTCTTAGATCGCTGTGCCACTCGGGAGCCCGATAACCAGAATTGTTTTGTTGTAACAATTGCTAACTCTTGGTTAGGACTTGAACACTACAACATAATTAACTCTTAACTCCTTGGACATTGTATTGGCCTGTTGAACATGTTTCCTCCAAGCCAGCAGCATACCACCCTGCATCCCACTGCTTGTTTCTGAAGCTAAGCAGGGATGGTCCTGGTCAGTCTCTGGATGGGAGACCAAATGCTGCTGGAAGTGGTGTTGGAGGGCCAGTAGGCGGTGGTCTTTACGCTCGTCCCCCCCCCCCAAAAAAGAAGAAAGTATAATATCCCAGAGCAGTGATTGGGGACATTGCCCTGTGTAGGGTGCTGTCTTTCAGATGGGATGTTAAGCGGGTGTCCTGACTCTCTGTGGTCACTAAAGATCCCATGGCACTTGTAAGAGTAGGGGTGTTAACCTCACTAGGGTAGGGGGCACTATTTTCACCTCCGGATGAAAAGCATGCCCAAAGTAAACTGCCTGCTACTCAGGCCCAGAAGCTAGTATGTGCATATAGTTAGTAGATTTGGATAGAAAACACACAAAGTTTCTAAAACGGTTAAAATAATGTCTGTGAGTATAACAGAACTGAAATTGCAGGTGAAAACCTGAGGAAAATCCATCCAGGAAGCGCCATTACTTTGAAATGGCTGTTTTTCCAATGAAAGCCTATCCACCATTTAAAGGGATAGGACCCAGATTCCATTCCCTATGGCTTCCACTAGTTGTGAACAGTCTTTAGACATTGTTTCATGCTTTATTCTGAAAAATGAGGGAGAATGACAACATTGAGTGAGTGCACCCTGGGATGTCCTCAGAGCTGGCTTCTGCGTGCGACCGAGAGCGCGCCTTTCTTTTTTTTCTTTAATATTGACGACGCTATTGTCCGGTTGAAATATTATCGAGCAAGGCACTACAGAGGGTAGGGCGTATGGCCCAGTACATCACCGGGGCCAAGCTTCCTGCCATCCTCTATACCAGGCGGTGTTAGAGGAAGGCCCTAAAAATTGTCAAAGACTCCAGCCACCCCAGTCATAGACTGTTCTCTTTGCTACCACACGGCAAGCGGTACCGGAGCGCCAAGTCTTGGTCCAAGAGTACCAGGCGGTGTCAGAAGAAGGCCCTAAAAATTGTCAAAGACTCCAGCCACCCTAGTCATAGACTGTTCTCTTTGCTACCACACGGCAAGCGGTACCGGAGCGCCAAGTCTTGGTCCAAGAGTCTTCTACACAGCTTCTACCCCCAAGCTATAAGACTCCTGAACACCTAATCAAATGGCTACCCAGACTATTTGCATCCCCCCCCCCCACCTTCTACGCTGCTGCTACTCTGTTATTATCTATGCATAGCTGCTTTAATAACTACACCTTCATGTACATAATTACCTCGACACCGGTACCCCCTGCACTCTGTACCGGTACCCCTGTATATAGCCTCCACATTGACTCTGTACCGGTACCCCCTGTATATAGCCTCCACATTGACTCTGTACCGGTACCCCTTGTATATAGCCTCCACATTGACTCTGTACCGGTACACCCTGTATATAGCTTCCACATTAACTCTGTACCGGTACCCCCTGTATATAGCCTCCACATTGACTCTGTACCGGTACCCCCTGTATATAGCCTCCACATTGACTCTGTACCGGTACCCCCTGTATATAGCCACCACATTGACTCTGTACCGGTACCCCCTGTATATAGCCTCCACATTGACTCTGTACCGGTACCCCCTGTATATAGCCTCCACATTGACTCTGTACCGGTACCCCCTGTATATAGCCTCCACATTAACTCTGTACCGTAATACCCTGTATATAGCCTCCACATTGACTCTGTACCGGTACCCCCTGTATATAGCCTCCACATTAACTCTGTACCGTAATACCCTGTATTTAGCCTCCACATTAACTCTGTACTGGTACCCCCTGTATATAGCCTCCACATTGACTCTGTACCGTAATACCCTGTATATAGCCTCCACATTGACTCTGTACCGGAACCCCCTGTATATAGCCTCCACATTGACTCTGTACCGGTACCCCCTGTATATAGCCTCCACATTGACTCTGTACCGGTACCCCCTGTATATAGCCTCCACATTAACTCTGTACCGTAATACCCTGTATATAGCCTCCACATTGACTCTGTACCGGTACCCCCTGTATATAGCCTCCACATTGACTCTGTACCGGTACCCCCTGTATATAGCCTCCACATTAACTCTGTACCGTAATACCCTGTATATAGCCTCCACATTGACTCTGTACCGGTACCCCCTGTATATAGCCTCCACATTGACTCTGTACCGGTACCCCCTGTATATAGCCTCCACATTGACTCTGTACCGTAATACCCTGTATTTAGCCTCCACATTAACTCTGTACTGGTACCCCCTGTATATAGTCTCCACATTGACTCTGTACCGGTACCCCCTGTGTATAGCCTCCACATTGACTCTGTACCAGTACCCCCTGTATATAGCCTCCACATTGACTCTGTACCGGTACCCCCTGTATAAAGCCTCCACATTGACTCTGTACCGGTACCCCCTGTATATAGCCTCCACATTGACTCTGTACCGTAACACCCTGTATATAGCCTCCACATTGACTCTGTACCGTAACACCCTGTATATAGCCTCCACATTGACTCTGTACCGTAACACCCTGTATATAGCCTCCACATTGACTCTGTACCGGTACCCCCTGTATATAGCCTCCACATTGACTCTGTACCATAATACCCTGTATATAGCCTCCACATTGACTCTGTACCGGTACCCCCTGTATATAGCCTCCACATTGACTCTGTACCGGTACCCCCTGTATATAGCCTCCACATTGACTCTGTACCGTAACACCCTGTATATAGCCTCCACATTGACTCTGTACCGTAATACCCTGTATATAGCCTCCACATTGACTCTGTACCGTAATACCCTGTATATAGCCTCCACATTGACTCTGTACCGTAATACCCTGTATATAGCCTCCACATTGACTCTGTACCGTAACACCCTGTATATAGCCTCCACATTGACTCTGTACCGTAACACCCTGTATATAGCCTCCACATTGACTCTGTACCGTAATACCCTGTATATAGCCTCCACATTGACTCTGTACCGTAATACCCTGTATATAGCCTCCACATTGACTCTGTACCGTAATACCCTGTATATAGCCTCCACATTGACTCTGTACCGTAATACCCTGTATATAGCCCCGCTATTGTTATTTTACTGCTTCTCTTTAATTATATGTTATTCTTAACTCTTACTTTTTTTTGTATTTTCTTTAAACTGTATTGTTGGTTAAGGGCTTGTAAGTAAGCATTTCACTGTAAAGTCAACACCTATTGAATTCGGTGCATGTAACAAATAAGACTAGCTATCAGCACTATCTCATACTTTAATAAAGGTGTGTTCCCTGTAGAGGTACCAGATTTCTTTAAACCGTAGAGCTAGGGAACCTGCAGCGCTGGGGAGTGCTCGTCTTTCTCTCCTTCTCTCTGTCTTTCTCTCCTTCTCTCTGTCTCTCTCTCCTTCTCTCCTTCTCTCTGTCTCTCTGTCCTTCTCTCCTTCTCTCTGTCTTTCTCTCCTTCTCTCCTTCTCTCTGTCTCTCTGTCTTTCTCTCCTCTCTGTCTCTCTCCTTCTCTCCTTCTCTCTGTCTTTCTCTCCTTCTCTCTCTCTCCTTCTCTCTCTCTCTCTCTCCTTCTCTGTCTTTCTCTCCTTCTCTCTGTCTCACTCTCCTTCTCTCTGTCTTTCTCTCCTTCTCTCTCTCTCTCTCTCCTTCTCTCTCTCTCTCTCTCTCTCCTTCTCTCTCTCTCTCTCTCTCCTTCTCTCTGTCTTTCTCTCCTTCTCTCTGTCTCTCTCTCCTTCTCTCTGTCTTTCTCTCCTTCTCTCTCTCTCTCTCTCCTTCTCTCTCTCTCTCCTTCTCTCTGTCTTTCTCTCCTTCTCTCTGTCTCTCTCTCCTTCTCTCTGTCTTTCTCTCCTTCTCTCTCTCTCTCTCTCCTTCTCTCTCTCTCTCTCTCTCTCCTTCTCTCTCTCTCTTTCCTTCTCTCTGTCTTTCTCTCCTTCTCTCTGTCTTTCTCTCCTTCTCTCTGTCTTTCTCTCCGTCTCTCTCTCTCTCTCTCCTTCTCTCTCTCTCTCTCGCTCTCCTTCTCTCTCTCTCTTTCCTTCTCTCTGTCTTTCTCTCCTTCTCTCTGTCTTTCTCTCCTTCTCTCTGTCTTTCTCTCCTTCTCTCTGTCTCTCTCTCCTTCTCTCTGTCTTTCTCTCCGTCTCTCTCTCTCTCTGTGTGTGTGTTGTTCCAGGGACATGCTGGAACAACACTGGACAGTGCCAAGAAGTCACTCGACTAAGTTGTAGTAGTCTCACAAACCGTATCATTAGTAGTAGTACTAGAGAATAATGTCAGAGTATATCAGCCTTGCTTCAAAGAGGTAACATAGTAAACATATCGTACATTTGAATAAGTAGTTTGAAGACAACAATCTATAGTGAGATAATTCATTCAGTCATTTCAATTTTTTCTTTTTATAAAACATCCGTTCATTCCTAAAGCATCTCGTTCATATTTTAACATTTGACAGGTTTGATTAAAACTGATTCCTAAAAAGGATAATTTTGTCTTGGGACATATCTTTACATTTACAGTACAAAGCATTTACATTCTTAGCATTGTCTGTCATAGTGCCTAAAATATATATATTTTTTTACATCCAACTTTTCAAATGACCATCTGTAACCGATAACAAAAATCCCTCCACAGGAAGCTGCTCTGTATAAACTCACACAACAGTGCAGTGCTTTATCAAGTCAAGATTGCCCCTGGAAACCAAGACAATATTTGTAAGAATCTGTTACTTGGCTGAACTACCATTACAACCAAGTCAGCACCTTATGAACCTGGTCAAACGTTTTTATTAAACCAAGTCTGCACCTTATGGACCCTGGTCAAACGTTTTTTATTAAACCAAGTCTGCACCTTATGAACCTGGTCAAATGCTTTTATTAAACCAAGTCTGCACCTTATGAACCTGGTCAAATGCTTTTATTAAACCAAGTCTGCACCTTATGGACCCTGGTCAAATGCTTTTATTAAACCAAGTCTGCACCTTATGGACCCTGGTCAAAGGTTTTTACACGCTTTTTTAATAGAAAAACAACTAAACGTTATTTTATGTGTACACAACTGTGCTTAAACCATTAGATTAAATAGCTACCTGAATCGTTATCAAATCATTTTGGTGACTTCACAGCTATAGCTAGCTAGCTAGCAGGCTCAGCTACATACAAATCCCCCCAGATACAGTCATGTCTCAGTCAGGTCATGAGTGTCACGTCCTGACCCTTGTAAGAGGTCATTTTCTATAGTAGAGTGGTCAGGGCTTGACAGGGGGGGTGTTTTGGGTGGTTTTGGGTTTTCTGTTTCTATGTGGGGTTTTCTAGATTTCTATTTCTATGTTTTAGTTTTTCTATGTTTTGGCCAGGTATGGTTTCCAATCAGAGGCAACTGTTTATCGTTGTCTCTGATTGGAAGCCATACTTAGGCAGCCTGTTTTTCATGTGTTGTGGGTAGTTGTACCTGACGGAACTGTTGGCCGTCGTTTTGTTGGTTTTTTTGGTTAAGTGTTTTCATTAAAGAAAAGTATGAGCACTCTACACGACGCACCTTGGTCCCCTTTACACGACGTTACAATGAGATTTGTAAATGAAAGAGGAATATGATAATATGAATTGAAAGGATTTTCCCCCATCTCCCCATTTTTAGAGTTTCTGGTGCAGTTAGTCGAGGTAATTGAGGTAATATTACCCCGACTAACCGGTGTCCCCGCACATTGACTCTGTACTAATTGAGGTAATATTACCTCAGCTAACCGGTGTCCCCGCACATTGACTCTGTTCTAATTGAGGTAATATCCCTGGAAATTATTAGAATTCATGTAAACATTCGTTTTGAAAACATAGCTTGTCCCAAAAGAGTGGCCTCTTGGCACAACTTACCCCCGGGTGTAGGGGTATATTGAGCCACGGGACAATGTAAGTTAAGCCACCTACAAATGTCTGTACTGAATGAAATACACCATACAAAAGTATGTGGACAACCCTTCAAATGAGTGGTTTTGGTTATTTCAGTCACACCCGTTGCTGACAGGTGTATATAATCGAACACACAGCCATACAATCTCCATAGACAAATATTGGCAGTAAAATGGCCCTTACTGAAAAGCTCAGTGACTTTCAACATGACACCGTCACAGGATGCCACCTTTCCAACAAGTCAGTTTGTAAAATGTCTGCCCTGCTATAGACCTGGCCCGGTCAACTGTATGTGCTGTTATTGTGAAGTGGAACCATCTAGGAGTGGTTCAGCCAGGTTCGATTCCCACGGGGGGCCAGTACAAAAATATATATATATTTTTTTTAAATGCATGAAATGAAACGTATGAAATTTATGCATTCACTACTGTAAGTCGCACTGGATAAGAGCGTCTGCTAAATGACTAAAATGTAAATGTAAAAAATGTCATGAAGTGGTAGGCCACACAAGCTCACAGAACTGGATCGCCGGGTGCTGAAGCGCGTAAAAATGTTCTGTCCTCGGTTGCAACACTCACTACAGAGTTCAAAACTGCCTCTAGAAACAACATCAGCACAATAACTATTTCGTCAGGAGCTTCATGAAATGGGTTTCCGTGGCCGAGCAGCTGCACACAAGCCTAAGATCACCATGTTCAATACCAAGCGTCGGCTGGAGTGGTGTTAAGCTCTGAACTCTGGAGCAGTGGAAACGTGTTCTCTGGAGTGATGAATCACGCTTCACCATCTGGAAGTCTGACCGACAAATCTGGGTTTGGTGGATGCCAGGAGAACGCTACCTTCCCGAATGCTTAGTGCCAACTGTAAAGTTTGGTGGAGGAGGAATGATGGTCTAGGGCTGTTTTTCATGTTTCGGGCTAGGCCTCTTAGTTCCAGTGAAGGGAAATCATAACGCTACAGCATACAATGACATTCTAGATGATTCTGTGCTTCCAACTTTGTGGTAACAGTTTGGGGAAGACCCTTTCCTGTTTCAGTATGACAGTGCCCAAAGAAAGGTCCATAGAGAAATGGTTTGTCGAGATCGGTGTGGAAGAACTTGACTGCACAGAGCCCTGAACTCAACCCCATCGAACACGTTTGGGATGAACTGGAAGGCAGACTGTGAGCCAGGCCTGATCACCCAACATCAGTGCCCGACCTCATTAATGCTCTTGTGGTTGAATGGAAGCAAATCCCCACAGCAATGTTCCAACATCCAGCGAAAGCCTTCTCAGAAGAGTGGAGGCTGTTATAGCATCAAAGGGGGGACCAACACCATATTAATGCCCATGATGTTGGAATGAGATGTTTGACGAGCAGGTGTCCACATACTTTTGATAATGTAGTGTATGTCCACTATCTTTTTAAAACCATGTCTATCTGTAGGAAGGAGGTCAGAGAACTGGCAGTGTGGTGCCAGGACAACACCCTTTCCCTTAATGTGAGCAATACAAAGGAGCTGATCGTGGACTACAGGAAAGGGCGGGCCGAACAGGCCCCCATTAACATTGACGGGGCTGTAGTGGAGCGGGCCGAGAGTTTCAAGTTCCTTGGTGTCCACGTCACCAACGAACAATCATGGTCCAAACACACCAGGGCAGTCGTGAAGAGGGCACGACAAAACCTATTCCCCCTCAGGAGACTGAAAAGATTTGGCATGGGTCCACAGATCCTCCAAAAAGTTCTACATCTGCAGCATCGAGAGCATCCTGACCGGTTGCATCACCGCCTGGTATGGCAACTGCTCGGCATCTGACCGTAAAGAGCTACAGAGGGTAGTGCGTACAACCCAGTACATCACTGGGGCCAAGCTTCCTGCCATCCAGGACCTCTATACCAGGCGGTATCAGAGGAAAGCCCATAAAATGTATTATCTATGCATAGTCACTTCACCCCTACCTACATGTACAAATTACCTCAACTAACCTGTACCCCTGCACACCGACTCGGTACCGGTACCCCCTGTATAACCTCGTTATGTTATTGTGTTACTTTAGTTCATTTGGTAAATATTTTCTTAACTCTTCTTGAACTGCACTGTTGATTAAGGGAAACAGTAAGTATTTCACAGTAAGGTCTACACTTGTATTCGGTGCATGTGACAAAGTTTAATTTGATTTGATCGCAGTGCCCTACCTTATTGGGTATGTAGTGTCCTTGCCTGCCAGGCTTAGAGCCCCTTGCCAAGCTAGGTCCTAAGTTAGTTGCCCCGTTTGCAGTCTCCTGCCCTGCTTAGAGCCTCCTGTTTGACTAGGCCACAAGCTTCCTGTGCTAGGTCCTCAGTCTTCAGCCTTCATCGGCCCTCAGTCCCTAGCACTAGGTCCTCAGTCCTCAGCCTTCATCGGCCCTCAGTCCCTAGCACTAGGTCCTCAGTCCTCAGCCTTCATCGGCCCTCAGTCCCTAGCACTAGGTCCTCAGTCCCTAGCACTAGGTCCACAGTCCTCAGTCTTCATTGGGTCTCAGTCCCTAGCACTAGGTCCTCAGCCTTCATCGGCCCTCAGTCCCTAGCACTAGGTCCTCAGTCCTCAGCCTTCAATGGCCCTCAGTCACTAGCACTAGGTCCTCAGTCCTCAGCCTTCATCGGCTCTCAGTCCCTAGCACTAGGTCCTCAGTCCTCAGCCTTCATCGGCCCTCAGTCCCTAGCACTAGGTCCTCAGTCCTCAGCCTTCATCGGCCCTCAGTCCCTAGCACTAGGTCCTCAGTCCCTAGCACTAGGTCCTCAGTCCTCAGCCTTCAATGGCCCTCAGTCCCTAGCACTAGGTCCACAGTCCTCAGTCTTCATTGGGTCTCAGTCCCTAGCACTAGGTCCTCAGCCTTCATCGGCCCTCAGTCCCTAGCACTAGGTCCTCAGTCCTCAGCCTTCATCGGCCCTCAGTCCCTAGCACTAGGTCCTCAGTCCTCAGTCTTGATCGGCCCTCAGTCCCTAGCACTAGGTCCTCAGTCCCTAGCACTAGGTCCTCAGTCCCTAGCACTAGGTCCTCAGTCCCTAGCACTAGGTCCTCAGTCCCTAGCACTAGGTGCTCAGTCTTCAGCCTTCATCGGCCCTCAGTCCCTAGCACTAGGTCCTCAGTCCTCAGCCTTCATCGGCCCTCAGTCCCTAGCACTAGGTCCTCAGTCCTCAGTCTTCGTCGGCCCTCAGTCCCTAGCGCTAGGTCCTCAGTCCTCAGCCGTACTAGGTCTGCGGTCTCCTGTCATCAGGCTCCTACTCGGCTAGGCTCAGAGTTACCAGTTTCTGCATTAGGGCTCTATTATTCTCCTAGGTCTGTCAGTTTCTCTCTTCCCCTGTCAATCACATGTCTGAGTTATGCCTCTCTCTCTTCCCCTGTCAATCACATGTCTGAGTTATGCCTCTCTCTCTTCCCCTGTCAATCACGTGTCTGAGCTGTGCCTCTCTCTCTTCACCTGTCAATCACATGTCTGAGCTATGCCTCTCTCTCTTCCCCTGTCAATCACGTCTGAGCTATGCCTCTCTCTCTTCCCCTGTCAATCACATGTCTGAGCTGTGCCTCTCTCTCTTCCCCTGTCAATCACATGTCTGAGCTATGCCTCTCTCTCTCTCCCTGCCATTTTTATTTCTCTGTGTCCAGTATGAAGGAAGTTAGAGGTAAAAGGTAGTTTCTTGAGCCAATGCTAAATAGTATTAGCACAATGACTGGAAGTATATGGTATCTACTAGCATGCTAGCAGATACCCATAGACTTCCAGTCATTGCACTAATGCTAGTTAGCAACTTCCTTCAAACTGCACTGTGTAACCTGGTAGTATGGGTCTACTGTGTAACCTGGTAGGATGGGTCTACTGTGTAACCTGGTAGGATGGGTCTACTGTGTAACCTGGTAGGATGGGTCTACTGTGGAGTCTAGTAGGATGGGTCTACTGTGGAGTCTAGGAGGATGGGTCTACTGTGGAGTCTAGGAGGATGGGTCTACTGTGGAGTCTAGGAGGATGGGTCTACTGTGGAGTCTAGGAGGATGGGTCTACTGTGGAGTCTAGGAGGATGGGTCTACTGTGGAGTCTAGGAGGATGGGTCTACTGTGGAGTCTAGGAGGATGGGTCTACTGTGGAGTCTAGGAGGATGGGTCTACTGTGGAGTCTAGGAGGATGGGTCTACTGTGGAGTCTGGGAGGATGGGTCTACAGCTAATCTCACTAACACCACTAACCCCACTAACCCCACTAACACCACTACCCCCACTAACACCACTACCCCCACTAACACCACTACCCCCACTAACCCCCACTAACACCACTAACCCCACTAACCCCACTAACCCCCACTAACACCACTAACCCCACTAACCCCACTAACACCACTAACCCCACTAACCCCCACTAACCCCACTAACACCACTAACCCCACTAACACCACTAACCCCCACTAACACCACTAACCCCACTAACCCCACTAACACCACTAACCCCACTAACCCCCACTAACCCCACTAACACCACTAACCCCACTAACACCACTAACCCCCACTAACACCACTAACCCCCACTAACACCACTAACACCACTAACCCCACTAACCCCCACTAACCCCACTAACACCACTAACCCCACTAACACCACTAACCCCCACTAACACCACTAACCCCCACTAACACCACTAACCCCACTAACCCCCACTAACACCACTAACACCACTAACCCCACTAACCCCACTAACCCCACTAACACCACTAACCCCACTAACCCCACTAACCCCACTAACCCCACTAACACCACTAACCCCACTAACCCCACTAACACCACTAACACCACTAACCCCACTAACCCCACTAACACCACTAACACCACTAACACCACTAACCCCACTAACCCCACTAACACCACTAACCCCACTATCCCCCACTAACACCACTAACCCCCACTAACACCACTAACCCCACTAACCCCCACTAACACCACTAACACCACTAACCCCACTAACCCCACTAACCCCACTAACACCACTAACCCCACTAACCCCCACTAACACCACTAACCCCACTAACCCCACTAACACCACTAACCCCACTAACCCCCACTAACCCCACTAACACCACTAACACCACTAACCCCACTAACCCCCACTAACACCACTAACCCCACTAACCCCACTAACACCACTAACCCCACTAACCCCCACTAACCCCCACCAACACCACTAACCCCACTAACCCCACTAACCCCCACTAACCCCCACTAACACCACTAACCCCACTAACCCCCACTAACCCCACTAACACCACTAACACCACTAACCCCACTAACCCCCACTAACACCACTAACCCCACTAACCCCACCAACACCACTAACCCCCACTAACCCCCACTAACACCACTAACCCCACTAACCCCACTAACACCACTAACCCCACTAACACCACTAACCCCCACTAACACCACTAACCCCACTAACCCCACTAACCCCACTAACACCACTAACCCCCACTAACACCACTAACCCCACTAACCCCACTAACACCACTAACCCCCACTAACACCACTAACCCCACTAACCCCACTAACCCCCACTAACACCACTAACCCCACTAACCCCACCAACACCACTAACCCCACTAACCCCACTAACCCCCACTAACCCCCACTAACACCAATACCCCCACTAACACCACTACCCCCACTAACCCCCACTAACTCCCACTAACCCCACTAACCCCCACTAACCCCACTAACACCACAAACCCCACTAACCCCACTAACACCACTAACCCCACTAACCCCCACTAACCCCACTAACCCCCACTAACCCCACTAACCCCCACTAACTCTACTAACCCCCACTAACCCCACTAACCCCACTAACCCCACTAACCCCACTAACACCACTAACACCACTAACCCCACTAACCCCACTAACACCACTAACCCCACTAACCCCCACTAACCCCACTAACCCCACTAACACCACTAACCCCCACTAACCCCCACTAACACCACTAACACCACTAACCCCACTAACCCCCACTAACCCCACTAACACCACTAACCCCACTAACCCCACTAACCCCACTAACACCACTAACCCCACTAACACCACTAACCCCCACTAACCCCACTAACCCCACTAACCCCACTAACACCACTAACACCACTAACCCCACTAACACCACTAACCCCACTAACCCCACTAACCCCACTAACCCCACTAACCCCACTAACCCCACTAACACCACTAACCCCACTAACACCACTAACCCCACTAACCCCACTAACACCACTAACCCCACTAACCCCACTAACCCCACTAACACCACTAACACCACTAACCCCACTAACCCCACTAACACCACTAACCCCCACTAACACCACTAACCCCACTAACCCCACTAACCCCACTAACACCACTAACCCCACTAACCCCACTAACACCACTAACCCCACTAACCCCACTAACACCACTAACCCCACTAACCCCACTAACCCCACTAACACCACTATCCCCACTAACCCCACTAACCCCCACTAACCCCCACTAACACCACTAACCCCACTAACCCCACTAACCCCACTAACACCACTAACCCCACTATCCCCCACTAACCCCACTAACCCCCACTAACCCCACTAACCCCCACTAACCCCCACTAACACCACTAACCCCACTAACACCACTAACCCCACTAACCCCACTAACCCCACTAACCCCCACTAACCCCCACTAACCCCCACTAACACCACTACCCCCACTAACACCACTAACCCCCACTAACCTCACTAACCCCCACTAACCCCACTAACCCCACTAACACCACTAACCCCCACTAACCTCACTAACACCACTAACCCCACTAACCCCACTATCCCCACTAACCCCACTAACCCCCACTAACCCCCACTAACACCACTAACCCCACTAACCCCACTAACCCCACTAACACCACTAACCCCACTAACCCCACTAACACCACTAACCCCCCTAACCCCACTAACCCCACTAACCCCACTAACACCACTAACCCCCACTAACCCCACTAACCCCACTAACACCACTAACCCCACTAACCCCACTAACACCACTAACCCCACTAACACCACTAACCCCCACTAACCCCACTAACACCACTAACCCCACTAACACCACTAACCCCCACTAACCTCACTAACCCCCACTAACCCCACTAACCCCACTAACACCACTAACCCCCACTAACCTCACTAACACCACTAACCCCACTAACACCACTAACACCACTAGTCATAACCCCCACTAACCCTAACCCCCACTATTCATAACCCCCACTAACTCTAACCCCCACTAGTCATAACCCCCACTAACCCTAACCCCCACTAGTCATAACCCCCACTAACTCTAACCCCCACTAGTCATAACCCCCACTAACCCTAACCCCCACTAGTCATAACCCCCACTAACCCTAACCCCCACTAACCCTAACCCTCAAGTGTGTGTATAAACTAGTTCATTTATTTAATAGGCTGAGCTAGACCGTATATCATCAATATACCGATGACAAATAACTGTCTGTGATGTTTGCCTGGCTCTGAATGTGGCCGTTCAGAACTTCTACAGTGTCTCTCCATATTATGCCATGTCCAAACAGGTACCGCTGCTGGGACCTTGCAATTTGATGAATGCTGCAGTTGGACGAATGACTAAATTCGACATTGAGTGATTATGTTGCCATATAACAAGTACCAACCGGTAGATACAGGACCAGCAACAGTGAATAACTAGTACCTTTAACAAGTACTGCATAACCTTCCAGCTCGAGTAACGTTAACCTGAACCAGTTCAGTTCCACTCCCTAATTCCAGGTGTAGTGCTTGTTTTGGTTTTGATCCCATTCCCTCTTTCTATCTTGCGTCCCATCCGTCCTGACCATGTCTCCCCATGGCTTGAAGATGGCCATGTCTCCCTATGGCTTGAAGATGGCCATGTCTCCCCATGGCTTGAAGATGGCCATGTCTCCCTATGGCTTGAAGATGGCCATGTCTCCCCATGGCTTGAAGATGGCCATGTCTCCCTATGGCTTAAAGATGGCCATGTCTCCCCATGGCTTGAAGATGGCCATGTCTCCCTATGGCTTGAAGATGGCCATGTCTCCCTATGGCTTGAAGATGGCCATGTCTCCCCATGGCTTGAAGATGGCCATGTCTCCCTATGGCTTGAAGATGGCCATGTCTCCCTATGGCTTGAAGATGGCCATGTCTCCCTATGGCTTAAAGATGGCCATGTCTCCCTATGGCTTGAAGATGGCCATGTCTCCCTATGGCTTGAAGATGGCCATGTCTCCCCATGGCTTGAAGATGGCCATGTCTCCCTATGGCTTAAAGATGGCCATGTCTCCCTATGGCTTAAAGATGGCCATGTCTCCCTATGGCTTAAAGATGGCCATGTCTCCCTATGGCTTGAAGATGGCCATGTCTCCCTATGGCTTGAAGATGGCCATGTCTCCCTATGGCTTGAAGATGGCCATGTCTCCCTATGGCTTGAAGATGGGTGTTTAACATCTAAAACAACTTCTAAAGCACACACTAACACTCCCAAAGCTCTCTGACTCGCTGTCTCTCTCTCTTGCTCTCTCTCTCTCTCTCTCTCTCTCTTGCTCTCTCTCTCTCTCTCTCTCTTGCTCTCTCTCTCTCTCTCTCTCTCTTGCTCTCTCTCTCTCTCTCTCTCTCTCGTTCAAGGCGCTCTATCTCTCTCTCCCAAGGCTTTATCTCGCTCAAGGTGCGCTCTCTCTCTCTCTGTCACACCCTGACCATAGAGAGCCCTCTCTCTGTCACACCCTGACCATAGAGAGCCCTCTGGGTTTTCTATGGTGTTTTAGGTCAGGTCATAACTAGGGGGATTTCTAGGTATTATATTTCTATGTTGGTGTGTGTGTGTATGGTTCCCAATTAGAGACAGCTGAATATCGTTGCCTCTAATTGGGGATCATACTTAGTGTGTCCTTTTTCCCACCTGCTATGTGGGATATTGTTTTGTTTTGTATTAGTGCCTATGTGCGCTACGTATTTCATGATCGTTATGTCTTTGTTGTTTTGGAAGTTTCACTATCATTAAAAATGTGGAACTCTACTCTCGCTGCGCCTTGGTCCGATTATTCATACGACGGTCGTGACCGAATATCCCACCTAAACAGGACCAAGCAGCGTGCCCAGGAGGTGAAGGAGAGTTGGTCATGGGAAGAGATACTAAGTGGATGCGAGATCCTTCCCTGGTGGGAGTCGCCGAGGTTTAAAGGAGGACAACGACGACGCCGGGGTCCGCTGCCACAAACAACCCAAGGGCAACCCCAAGATTAGTTTTTTTTGGGGGGGGGGGGGGCACAAGGGGTGGTCAGCCGAGCCGAGGAGAGAGCCAGAGACCGTCTGGGAGTCGATGGAGCAGTTTGAGGAGGGATATCGGAAAGAGATGTTGATTAGGAGTATACTGCAGCACAGGCGCCCTGAAGAGCGTGTCATCAGTCCGGTGAAACCTGTGCCGGCTCCACGCACCAGGCCTCCAGTGCGTGTGTACAGTATGGAGTCTCCAGCGACGGTCTACAGCCCGGAACCTCCAGAGATGGTTCACAGTCTAGAGCTTCCAGCGACGGTTCACAGTCCAGAGCTTCCAGCGGCGGTTCACAGTTCAGAGCCTCCAGTGACGGTCCACGGTCCGGAGTCTCCAGTGACGGTCTACAGCCTGGAACCTCCAGCGACGGTTCACAGTCCAGAGCTTCCAACGACGGTTCACAGTCCAGAGCTTCCAGCGACGGTTCACAGCCTCCAGTGAAGGTCCACGGTCCGGAGACTCCAGTGACGGTCTACAGCCCAAAACCTCCAGCGACGGTCCACGGCCCGGAGATTCCTGCGCCGGTGCCATGGCCGGAGCCTTCCACTGCGCCGATGCCCAGTCCAGACACGGTGTCCAGTCCCGCTCCATGGCTGGAGCCTTCCTCTGCGCCGGTGTCCAGTTTGGGAGGGACAAACGGGCATCTCTGACCAGGACGACCTGCTGAATGGGCTGGGGTACTGGCTTGCTGGGTCGACCTGTGGTAGAGAACCCTCCTCTGTTTAGGGAGATGATGCCCCTTGAGTAATGTCGACTCATTGAAGAACGCTGAGGACCTCATCCATAGTCGTTCCCAAATGAGCCAGTTGGTCATGGTGTTTGACGAAATAGGTGTCCCTGTTCGCCGGCCATCTGGGAGATGTCTTGATTAACTGCTGCTTCTATTTGTTGAGGGAGTTTTCTGTAACGTAGAGTCAGGGAGTCAAGAAGCAGGTGCAGTTAGTGAGTTTAATAATAAGGAACATGGCGCGATACAAACCAAGAGAAGTGTCTGACATGGAAACATAACCAATACTCCCTGCTGACTGATAACAGAAGAGTGCTATATAAAGGGTAAAGTAATCAAGGGAGTAATGAAGTCCAGGTGTGACTGATGATAAGACGCAGGTGTGTGTAATGACGGTTGCCAGGCGTGTGTAAAGCCGGGTTGCCAGGACCGGTGGTTAGTAGACCGGTGACGTTGAGTGCTGGAGTGGGAAGAGTGGACGTGTCCTTTACATACATAGGATGTGGTGTTGTGGCTGTAACCAGTGTAACGCGCTAATGTAACCATCCTAATATGACTTGGTGGTCCATAATCCACCAATATGTCATGCAGATGAGCCGTTGTTTACTTGACTGGCCACGCTGGATATTCATCAGTCGCTCTGGTGGGTAGTTAACCTTTTTTATTTATTTATTTTATTTAACCTTTATTTAACTAGGCAAGTCGGTTAAGAGCACATTTTTATTTTACAATGACGGCTTACCCCTACCCTAACCCGGACGACGCTGGGCCAATTTTGCGCCGCCCTATGGGACTCCCGGTTGTGATACAGCCCGGGATCGAACCAGGGTCTGTAGTGACACCTCTAGCACTGCGATAACATTAGGTAGGAATCAACGCTGTATATAGGCAGAAAATGTGCTGAACAGGCAAACATGCACTAGCTAACTATTTTGGTCGATTACCAACAGAATAATTATTGAATCACAAAGCCTAACAGAAAATGCATACAGCTAATCTTTAAATGTTGGGGTTGGAACAACCACATCTTGTACAGCCTCAGGTTCCCTCGAAATCACACCATCTCCACCAGTATCTCCCTGACAAATACATGTTTGTGTGATGTTAACGTACCACATTTTTATAGTTAGATACATTTTTTTGGGGTGGTCCTGGGCCAAAAATGCTGTTGACCAACTAGCTAGCTATCATTCTCATCTACAAACGAAACACACTATCATGTCAACAATCTGCATATCTAGCTTTAGCTAGCTAACGTTAGCTAGTTGAAATTAAGGCATTGGGCATCTTGTGGGGTTTATACAGTGTAGCTACATGATGATATTGTTAGATTCCTTCGAGTACAAAACAGTCTGTATACAGAAGATGTAAGCTAGCTAGCTAAGTAGCCTTGTTAGCTAGCTTGAACACTGAACAGATTAAGGTTAGCAGCTATGTAGCTAGAAGGCTAAAACATGACCCAACACTTATCTAACGTTACCAGTCCATGAGAACGGAGGGCATTTCAGTTTCACTCCTGCACGTTTCAAAATATTGTGGCGGATGAATCAGAATTAGTTGGGTAATATAGATAATTAAGATGTTTTAGAATGAAACATTGTATTCATATGTGTGTTTGTGTCTTTACCTATTCTTAAACCATGTGAAGGGATGGCGTGATTAATGGGGAACCAATTATTTGTCTCCACAATGTCTGTGGAGTCACTCCCCTCAGTGAGTCACTCCCCTCAGTGAGCTTGTCCAGGAGTGGGATCAAGAGGGGGTTTACTTGAGATGGGAGTATCTAGAGTTGACAATTGATATATGCCATTGGATGAAATTGTGTTTTTGTTCTATGAAGTTCCAGGGATGAGATTAGAACCTCGTCATTAGGGATCAAACTGAACGATAATTTATAGCGAATGCTATCTGGCTGTGGATACTCCTTTCTAAAGTATAAGGTCCATTTTGTGAACTGCTCCTAAGATCT
>NC_138291.1:181540000-181575000 GCF_965601325.2 Salmo salar | reverse complement strand
ATGACCACCAGACAGGAAGGTATGAACACTCTTACATGTTACCATGGTAACCCCATTACCAGCAGACAGGAAGGTATGAACACTCTGACATGTTACCATGGTAACCCCATTACCACCAGACAGGAAGGTATGAACACTCTTACATGTTACCATGGTAACCCCATGACCAGCAGACAGGAAGGTATGAACACTCTGACATGTTACCATGGTAACACCATTACCACCAGACAGGAAGGTATGAACACTCTTACATGTTACCATGGTAACCCCATGACCAGCAGACAGGAAGGTATGAACACTCTGACATGTTACCATGGTAACCCCATTACCACCAGACAAAATGCTGATTGGCACAGTATCTGTATCAGCTGGGAATGACAATGAAACATGAAAGTTGCACATTGTCATGTTACCAGGACACTGCTTCTATGGTTTTATGTAAAGAGTGGTTTATTCTACATTGACCTGTTTGAAAGTTTATCTACATAAATTCAGCAATTACATTCTTGTCATATTACAAATTAAGCTTCCTCCGGCATGTCACCATACATCTTCCTGTAGTTATTGAACTCTTCCTGCAGGAGCAACCTGGTCTCAGAGCAGTTTGTATATTTGTAATGCGATGATACTGGCGGCAGGAGAGCGGAAACTGATTTACAACGGTTGTGTTTAATAACCATAAACCACCGTCAACAGAACAATACAATCAATGGGTCAAACAAAACCAGCATGACGTGCAGAAGCACTACACCAAACAATTACAGACGAGGACATGGGGGGGAACAGAGGGTTAAATACACAACATGCAATTGATGGAATTGGAACCAGGTGTGATGGAAGACAAGACAAAACCAATGGAAAATGAAAAGTGGATCGGCGATGGCTAGAAGGAAGGCACAGTGATGCCGAAACGTTGGTAAATACCCATTAAATTGTTGGGAGATTATACATGCAGTGTGCTACTTTCTATATTTTGATAGTTTATTGTGTAACATATCATATTAATGTTGAGTGTCACGGATTTATGTTTACTATGTTACGACTAGTCTATGAGACCAGGCTGGCAGGATGTTTGCTTGTTGTGATTAATTGGGGGGAAACAGTTACAGGCAAGTTTCTCTGTCTTTGTGGTGGCAAGGACACCACACCCCCAAGCCAACTCACGTTTGGCTTCTGTCATGGCCGCCAGCATTACATGAGGAGCAAGCCAACAAACGAGGCCACGTCAGCGACTGCAGTTCCACTTTAAAACAAGTTTCTGACTCACTAAAAAATCCCATGGGACTTATCTCTAGAGTAAAGGGATGGGGGTTTAGAGAAGGGGCTGTTATCGTTGTCTAACCAAGTCTGGCTGCTCAGTCGAAAAAATGCCACCATTACTCAGCTATCGTCTCTCTCGTAAGAAGCATCTACACCGAGTGTACAAAACATTAAGAACACCAGCTCTTTCCATGACATAGACTTAACCAGGTGAAAGCTATTGACCCTTATCGACGTCGCTTGTTAAATCTACTTCCGTCAGTGTAGATGAAGGGGAAGGGGGAGACAGGTTAAAGAAGGATTTTTTTTGCCCAGAGCCAGTAGTGGATCTGAAATAAAGTTCTCTATAAGAAAGTTACAGAAGCCATACCAAGAACAGATACTTTCACATGTCTCTTGGTCAGACAACTTGTCACTTTCTGTGAGATATGACTTGCGTAAATCTGTAAAACACCGTAAGATCCCCCCCCCCCCCCCCCCCCCCCCATGTGGTTTGGTTTTGCGTCAGGTTAGTGGCTTGTGCAATCACTAGTAAAGACTACTTTGTGTCAATCAATCTCACAGTTGTTTCACATCCTTCTTACAGGACTGTCCTTTGGCTCTGTCATGTTGGGAAAAAAACTGTTAAATACTGTTACTTCAAAAGATAACTGGGTGCTTAACTATGTCGTCATCTGACTAACAATGTGTATTACTATTTAACAATGTGTATTACTATTTAACAATGTGTATTAGTATTTAACAATGTGTATTACTATTTAACAATGTGTATTACTATTTAACAATGTGTATTACTATTTAACAATGTGTATTACTATTTAACAATGTGTATTAGTATTTAACAATGTGTATTACTATTTAACAATGTGTATTACTATTTAACAATGTGTATTACTATTTAACAATGTGTATTACTATTTAACAATGTGTATTACTATTTAACAATGTGTATTACTATTTAACAATGTGTATTACTATTTAACAATGTGTATTACTATTTAACAATGTGTATTACTATTTAAAAATGTGTATTAGTATTTAACAATGTGTACTACTATTTAACAATGTGTATTACTATTTAAAAATGTGTATTAGTATTTAACAATGTGTACTACTATTTAACAATGTGTATTACTATTTAAAAATGTGTATTAGTATTTAACAACGTGTACTACTATTTAACAATGTGTATTACTATTTAAAAATGTGTATTAGTATTTGGCAGAGTACAGAGTGAGGGGTATATGTTTAAGCTGTGTACAGTATAGCTCTCTCTTGATGACAACACAACAATTAAAAACATGTTCCTGTTTCAGAAACATAATCCTTTTATTGTTTTGATTTTTTTTTTAATCATTCAAGGAAACAATGAACACTTTTTCAAGAAGACAGCAAATTGTAAACCAAAACAAAACAGTTTAAACCAAGGCAAGTCGCCCTGTAGCCGATAGTCACGTTTCCCTCTCGTAGTACTGCCAACTATATTCAGGCAGCTATTGTCCCAAAATGGTGCCCTATTCCATAGAAAATTCATGTATTAGGGTGCGATTTTCAGACGCACACTCTGACATAGAATTTCCCCTTGGGTACACACCAACAGCTGTGTCAGTGCTCAACAGGATATGATGTCATAAACTGCAGCTTGACTTCCCTTTTAAAACCCTTGTTGATCCTTTACAACGTAATAGTGATGATCGTCGTCGTAGTGAATAATCACAACTTATCTTCAATGTTTTGTTAACTTTATTCAGAAGGTTGTAGCCACTTGTCTACCTTTACAAGTAACTTTATGTATGGCTGTATCTTCAATGTGCAGTCATTTTATTCAGAAAAGTTAGCCGCTTGTCAAACACTGTCTCTTACAGTGCAGAGGTGAGCGCCTAACCACCTGTACCACAAAACAAGAAACCTGGGCCTCTGGTGGGCCTCTGGTGGGCCTCTGGTGGGCCCTCTGGTGGCCCTCTGGTGGGCCTCTGGTGGGCCTCTGGTGGGCCTCTGGTGGGCCTCTCGTGGGCCCTCTGGTGGGCCTCTGGTGGGCCTCTGGTGGCCCTCTGGTGGGCCTCTGGTTGGCCTCTGGTGGGCCTCTGGTGGGCCTCTGGTGGCCCTCTGGTGTGCCTCTGGTTGGCCTCTGGTGGGCCTCTGGTGGGCCTCTCGTGGGCCCTCTGGTGGCCCTCTGGTGGGCCTCTCGTGGGCCCTCTGGTGGGCCTCTGGTGGGCCTCTCGTGGGCCCTCTGGTGGGCCTCTGGTGGGCCTCTCGTGGGCCCTCTGGTGGGCCTCTGGTGGGGCCTCTGGTGGGCCTCTGGTGGGGGTCTGGTGGGCCTCTGGTGGGCCTCTGGTGGGCCTCTGGTGGCCCTCTGGTGGGGGTCTGGTGGGCCTCTGGTGGGGGTCTGGTGGGCCTCTGGGCAGATGGAGGCAGTTCAACGCTCACATACACCTTGTTACACTTACAACTTGGGTATCTATGGCTGTCTCAAATCAACACTGTAAACCATTTTTTAAACATTTTTAAGCAGCAAAGTCCCCATTGAGACCAATGTCTCTTTTGCAAAGAACTATTCCATGTTATTGTGTATGTGCTGATAAACTATTATCTTTGGCTTGATCATGAGGGGTCAGGTGCTTACAATTAAAATCAGGTCATCTCTCCGTTAGTTATCTTTGCACTCCAAATACCTGTAATAGTGTCTTTTAAAATGTTATCATCGCTTTAGCCTAACAAACACATGGTTAACTGGAAAAAATGTATCAAACCAATACAGCACCAAAACACAGACAGTGCTTGTAGATTCTACCACTTGACATTCCTTCCCTCACATGTATTAAAAAGACATCTCTCAGATTGGCTCAGTTACCGAAATGAAAAACAGTCTCAGAAACACATGTTAAACCTTTTCCCCAAAGAGGAACAGCCCTTTTCAGGAATGAAAGATCCACACACAGTGTTCGATTTGAATTTAGACACAACCTTCCTAGTTCCATCAACAACCTTTTATCTGACTTATCTTGGGAGGGGGAAAAAATCAAATATGTGACTTTGAAACATTTGAATACTATTTTACTGAAATCGACACACAAAATGACTTTACACGACAAAGAGTAGTGTTCCTATGTACACACACCTACTTCAGTACATACAAAAGAATATTATTTTAAATATCCTCCTCAATAAATCATGTATATTAGGGAACTATAAAAATCAGACCAACAAGTCTGAAGGTTTACTCATCCTTTTCACTCAATAATTGAACTTTAAGAACGTTTAATACATTTTGTACAAAAATATAATCATTATCATTTGTGACTTATTCAAGTAAAAAAAAAAAAATACATATTTTCCTTGACGCTCACAAAAATTATTTGAGAGATTTAAAGTCTGTCTTGATTATTGTTTTTTTTTTTTTTCTCTCCAGACTAAGACATTTACTGAGTGGACAAATCATTAAGAACACCTGCTCTTTCCATTGACATAGACTGACCAGGTGAATCCAGGTGACAGCTATGATCCCATTAATGATGTCACCTGTTAAATCCACTTTAATCAGTGTAGAAAGAGTTGGAGGAGACACGTTAAAGAAGGATTTTTTAAGCCTTGAGACAATTGGAGACATTGGATTGCGTATGTGTGCTACTCAGAGGGTGAATGGGCAAGACAAAATATTTAAGTGCCTTTGAACGGGGGTATGGTAGTTGGTGCCGGGCGCATCGGTTTTGAGTGTGTCAAGAACTGCAACGATGCTGGGTTTTACACACTCAACAGTTTCCCGTGTGTATCAACAATGTATCCACCACCCAACTTGACACAACTGTGGGGAAGCATTGGAGTCAACAGTGGGCCAGCATCCCTGTGGAAACGCTTTCGACACCTTGTAGAGTTCATGCCTTGACGAAATGAGGCTGTTCTGAGGGTAAAAAGGGGGGGGGGGGGGGGGGGGTGCAACTCAATATTAAGAAGGTGTTCCTAATGTTTTGTACACTCTGTGTACATAAATACCATTGTTTATGTATATACTGTAATTACAGGAAAGTACATTCAGTGCACCAACTATGTAATAGTACTTACAGAGATTTAAACGAATCTTTAAAAAAATGTTTAAGCATCAATCAACAAAACAGTTTTCTTTAAGTTGCCATGTTGGTCCACTGTACTAAATCATTGTTTTTTGTGAAGAAGTTACGCTAATTCATGTAGAAAATAGAGCGCTTATTATATGATTTAAATACTTTATCGACAATCATAGGAAAACGTTTTAAATAAAGTACGAAATAGTTTGTAGAAACATGCCTACACAGAGTCCATGTTGAGACCACAGATAAATATCAGACAAGATTTCATGTTTTGATTTATGTGCAATATCACATTTCCCCAAAAACATAAATACCAAAGATACATTTTGCATAAATAAATTGTTCCAGAAATGTTTTAAAACAAGAAATAAAATCACAATCTACTATTGATTAAAAGCCCTTGTCTTGTTACTTCATTGTAGCTTGCTGCATTCTCAAGAAGCCTCTTCCCTTTCTGTCTGTCTGTCTGTCTGTCTGTCTGTCTGTCTGTCCGTCCGTCCGTCCGTCCGTCCGTCCGTCCGTCTGTCCGTCCGTCCGTCCGTCGATTAACACAACAAGTTTATCTAAAATGTATCTGACACAGTGTAGTTCAGGTTAACACAGCACTGATCCACAATGTTACCACATTGAACATAATTTTACTCCTACACTAAAACCTATAGGTCGGCATTATTACAGGAAGAACAGTGCAAAAGGTATTTTGGTTGTAGGAAAATCTTTCAGAATTACCAAGGTTCCAAAATGAATTACCAAGGTTCCAAAATGAATTATCAAGGTTCCAAAATGAATTACCGAGGTTCCAAAATGAATTACCAAGGTTCCAAAATGAATTACCGAGGTTCCAAAATGAATTACCAAGGTTCCAAAATGAATTACCAAGGTTCCAAAAATGAATTAGCCATGTTCCATAATGACAACCAATAGTAATCTTTGTTACTATAAAGTTTATCTTACAAAGTTGTGATTGGTTTAAATCTCTTTAAACTATTTCTATATCACCAGAAGCTTCTGTCTGTTTCACATGAACACAGTTATTTAATAAAAACACATTTAGGTCTGGATTCAATCCGGATCCCGCAAGATCCGTATTAAAATGAAAAGGTAATTTCCCATTAAGCCGACATATGCAGCTTTTACCGTGAATGCAGTCTCTGCAAACGCGGGAACATTGCCTTTAAAGTTCAAACAAGCTGTAACGCGGATATTTGGCAATACTTTGGCGATATGGATTGTATCCAGTCCTTAGAGTTGAAAGACTCAAGAGGTGGTTTTGCTGTCATCTTCATACACACATTGCACAATTCTAACCAGACAGATAATATATTCCAATACAAGAGACTAAAGTGACTCAAACAAATAAATCTGCACCTTTTTATCTACATCACATTATTACGACCGATGGAGTTGATCAACAACATTGTGATACTTTGATCAATTACTTTTTTTTGTTTGTTGAAAAAGCTGGAAAAAGCTTTAATTCCCATAACTTCAAACTACAGTTTAGAATGAGTAAGCTCAGGGCCTTGAGGTGCCACACGAGATTCTCCTAGTACCGTTAATTGTCATTTTGAAATTGTTCTAAAGTCAAACTCACACTTTACTACAGATGTAACCTTATCGTCTGACTCAGGTAATGCCAATTACAGCTGACAATACTCAGGTAATGCAAATTATAGCTGACAATACTCAGGTAATGCCAATATAACTGACAATACACAGGTAATGCCAATTATAGCTGACAATACACAGGTAATGCCAATTATAGCTGACAATACTCAGGCAATGACAATTATAACTGACAATACTCAGGTAATGCCAATATAACTGACAATACACAGGTAATGCCAATTATAGCTGACAATACACAGGTAATGACAATTATAACTGACAATACTCAGGTAATGCCAATATAACTGACAATACTCAGGTAATGACAAGTATAACTGACAATACTCAGGTAATGCCAATATAGCTGACAATACTCAGGTAATGACAAGTATAACTGACAATACTCAGGTAAAAGTACCATAGAACAGTCTTTTGATAAAAAAATAAATAAAAGATCATAGAGATGACCTAGAATGTAGAAATTCTTGTTCTGAGGTGACGGGACGGTAACCCCCCCCCCCCCTTAGGGAAACCCCGAATGTTTCATACTCTCTCCGTTATTAGAATTCCTGTTTGCCACAAAGCACCCTGGACCTACTGAACTGCATACTAGAGAAACAACGTCCTCTGCTCCTCACTCTAATGATTACTTGGTTCAGTGTTGTAGAGTGCAGCCGTCAGTCTGGTTCTCTCCTATTGAGCAGACGTTCCTTTGGTCACTCTCAGGGCTGCGCGAGGGCAAAATAAAAGTGAAAATGTCCCATGTACTTTTCTTGTTGTGTTACTACTACAACTCAAAATGTTTGTAGAGGTTAGAGAGGTGGGATTCTCACCTTCTCCTCAACATCTCACGTAGTTAGCAGTCAGAGAGAGGTGGGATTCTCACCTTCTCCTCAACATCTCACGTAGTTAGCAGAGAGAGGTGGGATTCTCACCTTCTCCTCAACATCTCATGTAGTTAGCAGAGAGAGGTGGGATTCTCACCTTCTCCTCAACATCTCACGTAGTTAGCAGAGAGAGGTGGGATTCTCACCTTCTCCTCAACATCTCACGTAGTTAGCAGAGAGAGGTGGGATTCTCCCTTCTCCTCAACCCCTCACGTAGTTAGCAGAGAGAGGTGGGATTCTCACCTTCTCCTCAACATCTCATGTAGTTAGCAGAGAGAGGTGGGATTCTCCCTTCTCCTCAACATCTCACGTAGTTAGCAGAGAGAGGTGGGATTCTCACCTTCTCCTCAACCCCTCACATAGTTAGCAGAGAGAGGTGGGATTCTCCCTTCTCCTCAACCCCCTCACGTAGTTAGCATATTTCACTTATCATCACAACCCTCCTCATCCCTGTACAGTAGAGTCCATTGATCAGCAGCTGGTGCTCTCCCTGTCCCCGGTGCTGTTGGCCTGCAGGGTGGCTGAACTGACTGCTATCTGGCAACCGTTGGTGACGTGATTCATGACTTTCTGTTTGAGCTGGGCCACCTGTTCCCTCAGTATCGAGGCGGTGGAGGTCAGGTCACAGTTCTGGGTCTTCAGAACCTTCACCTTCTCCTCTAGCCTGGGAGATCCGCTCCAGTTTCCTTTTACGACACTTCGACGCCGCGATCCTGTTACGTAGCTTCTTCCTCTCGGCTTTGATCCTCTCCTGGGTCTCCAGGTCGATCGGAGACAGTGAGGGAGGGGAGGAGGTGGGGTCCCCGGGAGGGTGAGGGACCTCTGGGACAGTCTGAGGGGCATCCGGGCCTCTGTTGTGGGGATGGTGGGACCCTTGGCCTCCGGGTCCGTGGGGTCCGTGGCCTGGGTAGACGTCGGGCATCTGACCCCCTGGGTATGATGATGATATATGGCTGGGGTGGTTGGGGTTGTAGCTGCTGAGGTTGGTATAGATGGGCAGGTCTCCTACAGGCATGATGCTTCCTCTGGTAGGGGCCTTGTATAGAGGAGGACGGGGACATGGGAGATCCAACCAGCTGGTTCTGTTTATGGAGATCCGCCAGGGCTTTGACGAACCCATCGGCAAAACCCTCCTGTTCGTTAGTGGCGTTGTTCCGGTACATGAAGGGGTTACCTCCGTTAGGGTTGGGGACGGGAGACGTCGTCACCAAGCCCTGGTTAGACTGGATGATGAGGTGCTCGAGGTCAGGGGAGGCTAGCTTCAGAAGGTTCATATCTGACAAGCAGCCGGGTATTAAGGAGCTGTTTGTGTTGCTGTTAATCCCTCCCAGGTTATTAGGGTTGCTGTTGCAGTTGCTCCCTGGCTGGTTTTGTAACAGTTTCAGACCAGAGCTGCTGTGGGAACCTCCTGAGAAGTTATGTGCCACTTTTTTACTCATCATCTTGTGGCCCTGGTAACGTTGGTAATCTGCATGGTGTTGTCCGAAATTGTGAGGAATACCCGGGGCTTCGTCGTGGTAGAAAGGGGTATCCATTTTAGCCGCAGGGAGACAGACTCTTCATATTCTGATTAGTTTAAGGTTTAAATGGTCCCGTTGGCTTTTAGCTGTGAAGACTAGGAGATTTCCCAAGAAAGTGTTTCTGTTAAAAAAAAATATTCCAATAAAGAATTCGGGCCACCTGTTAGATAGAAAATAAATGTAGATTCTACATATAATACGCCATGTGATTTAAAAACCAAAACAGATACATTGTATATGATTTATATGACTACAGTGGGAATTAAAAAAAACTATAGTTTCACTTTCGCTCAAAATTCAAAAGCAACAAGCCTGCTTTTAATCATTGAAACCTCTACACATATAAATCCTAATTAAAAGCGTTGGCTATACGTATACATCCTAATTAAAGCGTTGGCTATACGTATACATCCTAATTAAAAGCGTTGGCTATATCGTATACATCCTAATTAAAAGCGTTGGCTATAGATCATATACATCCTAATTAAAAGGGTCGATATACCGTATACATCCTAATTAAAAGTGTTGGCTATATCGTATACATCCCAATTAAAAGTGTTGGCTATATCGTATACATCCCAATTAAAAGCGTTGGCTATAGATCATATACATCCTAATTAAAAGCGTTGGCTATACCGTATACATCCTAATTAAAAGTGTCGATATATCGTATGGTTTTAGGAATGTATAACCTGTAACACATGAATGAAAGCGAGAACCACCTTACTATTATTAGGCTCCCAATAAAATGATTTATCCTACAGTTTCTAATAATAACTGCATTATATATATATATTTTAATACGACTTGTCATGGGAGTGAATGTATAGAAGAATAGCATAAGGTTGAATATTGGCACCATATTTTTATCATATAGCCTACAGTACATCCATACGATCATATACGGTAGGATACGCTATTATTGAGTGTATCATAATTATTCTTAAAATATAATAGTGTATCATAATTATTATTAAAATATAATAGTGTATCATAATCATTCTTAAAATATAATAGTGTATCATAATTATTCTTAAAATATACTTACAGCAAGCGAAGGTTTCCCCGTGTCAACCCGGCGGTGACAGGAAAGCCCGTTCAGTACGATGACTAGTTGATTAGCCTACTCACGTTACGTGTCGAGAAATAAACCTTCATGGTGAAACAATCCAGTGACTCAACGCTTGACTCGAGCTAGTCACACCGATCGACATTGACACAGAATACCATCCATCGTACGGTAGACGTTACCCACGCACGCTGCCTGTACACCGCTGAGCCGGTTCGACTGTGTGTAGGCAGATGGTCTATTAAAAAATGAATCTGATATCCGTGTGTTCAACATAAATCTTCCAACCAAAAATCAGCAGGAAAAAGTCCTATCATGCCGTTAATTATCTGTATATATTTTCACTGCCTTAGAAAATAGAGTGTTGACATTGGAGAAATCGGGCTTCTCTTCTGCCTCTCTCGTTGCCTCGTCTGCTCTGTCGGTTGGACTGGGGCTTTCTGCTTGGCCGATTAATACCATACGCCCTTCTCTCTGTCTCGCTCTCTCTCTCTCTCTCTCTGTCTCTCTCTCTCTCTCTCAATCACACACACTCTCTCTCTCTCTCTCACACACACTCTCTCTCTCTCAATCACACACACTCTCTCTCTCTCTCTCTCTCTCTCACACACACTCTCTCTCTCTCTCTCTCTCTCTCTCACACACACACACACACTCTCTCTCTCTCTCTCTCTCTCTCACACACACACTCTCTCTCTCTCTCTCTCTCTCTCTCACACACACACACACACTCTCTCTCTCTCTCTCTCTCTCTCTCTCTCTCAATCACACACTCTCTCTCTCTCTCTCTCTCTCTCTCTCTCTCTCTCTCTCAATCACACTCTCTCTCTCTCTCTCTCTCTCTCTCTCTCTCTCTCTCAATCACACACACTCTCTCTCTCTCTCTCTCTCTCACACACACTCTCTCTCTCTCTCTCTCTCTCTCTCTCACACACACACACACACTCTCTCTCTCTCTCTCTCTCTCTCACACACACACTCTCTCTCTCTCTCTCTCTCTCTCTCTCTCACACACACACACACGCTCTCTCTCTCTCTCTCAATCACACTCTCTCTCTCTCTCTCTCTCTCTCTCTCTCTCTCAATCACACACTCTCTCTCTCTCTCTCTCTCTCTCTCTCTCTCTCTCTCTCTCAATCACACTCTCTCTCTCTCTCTCTCTCTCTCTCTCTCAATCACACACTCTCTCTCTCTCTCTCTCTCTCTCTCTCTCAATCACACACTCTCTCTCTCTCTCTCTCTCTCTCACACACACACACTCTCTCTCTCTCTCTCGCTCTAACCTTTATTTAACGAGGCAAGTCAGTTAAGAACAAAGTATTATATTCAATGACGGCCTACCAAAAAGCAAAAGGCCTCCAGCGAGGATGAGGGGGGAGGGGGGTTGGTATTAAAAATACAAAATAATATGAAAATAGGACAAAACAAACATCATAACAAAAGAAACAACACTAGATAATAAAGTGAGACCTAAAGACAACAACATAGCGTGGCAGCAACACATGAACTGTAGGCTCACAATACAAACTTTGCAATGTGTAGAAGGTTCGGCCGGGTTTTTGTATTGCCACTACCATACGATAGGTATACTCATATAACAGTAGCTACATGGCACTCTTCAATGCTCTGGTACAAAACCCCAAATATGTCCCGAGTGAGGACGTGACACACGAACATAACCCTTAGTGGAGTAATGGCATAAAGATAATAACACTCATCCCATAAAACACTATTGGCCTACTTTTGTTAGTTGCACAACATTTGAGAGTGTTCTTTGCACTTCCACACAAGATGTAATAACTTTTTGATAACGCTTCGGTTCTCAACAGCATTCACTTTCATTCTATTCTATTCTATTCTATTCTATTCTATTCTATATAGGAATGTGTAGCCTACAGTCTAACTGGTTTGGTCTTTTCCAGCAGGCATCAGAGCAGGAAGAGCAGGTCTATCGTACACAGTGAGGGTTGAGAACATGGTCAATGCAGTTGGCAACAACACAGGTCCCTGTATAGTACACCTCTAATAGGGCCCTGGTAAAAAAAAGTAGTGCACTATATAGGGAATAGGGTGCCATTAGGGACCTACACACTATGGTATCTGGTCAAAAGTAGTGCACTATATAGGGAATAAGATGCCATTTGGGACGGACACACAAAAATGCCCTCTACTCCTCTACTCTACCCCAGCACCACACTGCAGATGGGGACAGAGGGAGTCAGTACTGCCTGGCTGGCTGCAGATGGGGCCAGAGGGAGTCACTACTGCCTGGCTGGCTGCAGATGGGGCCAGAGGGAGTCAGTACTGCCTGGCTGGCTGCAGATGGGGCCAGAGGGAGTCAGTACTGCCTGGCTGGCTGCAGATGGGGGCCAGAGGGAGTCAGTACTGCCTGGCTGGCTGCAGATGGGGGCCAGAGGGAGTCAGTACTGCCTGGCTGGCTGCAGATGGGGCCAGAGGGAGTCAGTACTGCCTGGCTGGCTGCAGATGGGGACAGAGGGAGTCAGTACTGCCTGGCTGGCTGCAGATGGGGACAGAGGGAGTCAGTACTGCCTGGCTGGCTGCAGATGGGGACAGAGGGAGTCAGTACTGCCTGCCCGGCTGCAGATGGGGCCAGAGGGAGTCAGTACTGCCTGCCGGGCTGCAGATGGGGCCAGAGGGAGTCAGTACTGCCTGGCTGGCTGCAGATGGGGGACAGAGGGAGTCACTACTGCCTGGCTGGCTGCAGATGGGGCCAGAGGGAGTCAGTACTGCCTGGCTGGCTGCAGATGGGGGACAGAGGGAGTCAGTACTGCCTGGCTGGCTGCAGATGGGGACAGAGGGAGTCAGTACTGCCTGGCTGGCTGCAGATGGGGCCAGAGGGAGTCAGTACTGCCTGGCTGGCTGCAGATGGGGCCAGAGGGGAGTCAGTACTGCCTGGCTGGCTGCAGATGGGGCCAGAGGGAGTCAGTACTGCCTGGCTGGCTGCAGATGGGGCCAGGAGGAGTCAGTACTGCCAGGCTGGCTGCAGATGGGACCCGAGGGAGTCAGTACTGCCTGGCTGGCTGCAGATGGGGCCAGAGGGAGTCAGTACTGCCTGGCTGGCTGCAGATGGGACCCGAGGGAGTCAGTACTGCCTGGCTGGCTGGCTGTGTTGTCCAGTCCAACTGCATTAGTTTAGTTAGACCATCTGAAGGTGAATTGCTCTAGGATGTTATACAACCTTTTGTGAAGCAGTGAATATAGGACTGGACTGGATTGTTATGTGTGTGTACCAAATGCCACCCTGTTCCCTATATAGTGCACTACTTTAGACCAAGAGCCCTATTCCCTATATAGTGCACTACTTTAGACCAGAGCCCCATGAACTGCACTATAAAGAGAATAGGTTTTCCTTTACCTTCAAGGTCAGTCAAGATAACAGACGTTTTTTTTCCTGCTTCACAGAATGAACATGACAGAAAATGAATAGCTTAGGTTCAACTCACCTTGAATTTAGGTGTTAGCTGATTTGGTTGGACAGGATAGCTAGAGTTACGGAGGTAAACATCGCATCAGAACAGTCAGAACAAGAGGTGTTCTAAAATAGGTTTCCTGAAAACTGAATTTATACTCATAAAAAAAAAGAAGTTCTTTCTCAATTTGAAATGGATAAAGGCAAACTTTTTATTTATTACCATGAAATTAAATCTTGTGAGAGTTTGGGCAATTTGTTACACTATATTTTTTATGAAACAACATGCACCCCCCCCAAGAAAAATCATATCAAAGCGAGATATGAATCATACATTTCAATTTCTTTGACTTGCCTTGAAATATTTTTAAATATATAACTTTTATGGTCAAAGCGATAGTCGTAATGAAACACTTTGAAATAGGAATTTAATGCCATTTCAGCCTCCACATATTAGCATAACATTTTTTACAGTATAGAAATTCTTTCTATTTATGTATTTATTTACACACTTGGTTGGCTTGAGTGATTACAGTTTTCAAGGCAACATTTCTCACATGTTATTTATATGTACCAGACAGTTAAATGTACTGTATGCCTCTCTATATGAAACAGATGTGGGGGCCATTTTAGATTAAATACATTGCTATATATTTGCGACATATAACATCTGCTGCACAGTGTCATGGAGTGGTGATGATACCTGAGCTTTATTCACAAGGACGGAAAACCCGCGCGCTGAAATATCGCTCAACCACCTAAAAAAAAAGAAAACGTGTCAAAAAGAAGGGGAAATAATGTAGAGAAAACAGCAAAGTTGGCCTCCTTTCCCAGAAGACCGTTTGGGTTTATTTCCCAACTGTTAGGTAGCTACAGAGCTATAGATATTAGTGGAACACATTATGGTGCGTATTGAGGACAAGAGAGGTTGGAACAAACAGCTCATGATGTAGTGTCTGACAACATAGAATAAACATTTATTTGAGAAGCTCTTTGAGGACAGTCTGGACTCTGGCAGGGTGGGGGACTGAGGCCTGGACTCTGGCAGGGTGGGGGACTGAGGCCTGGGTGAGGGCAGGGTGAGGGACTGAGGCCTGGACTCTGGCAGGGTGGGGGACTGAGGCCTGGACTCTGGCAGGGTGAGGGACAGAGGCCTGGACTCTGGCAGGGTGAGGGACTGAGGCCTGGGTGAGGACAGGGTGAGGGACTGAGGCCTGGACTCTGGCAGGGTGAGGGACTGAGGCCTGGACTCTGGCAGGGTGAGGGACTGAGGACTGGGTTCTGGCAGGGTGAGGGACTGAGGCCTGGACTCTGGCAGGGTGAGGGACTGAGGACTGGGTTCTGGCAGGGTGAGGGACTGAGGCCTGGGTTCGGGCAGGGTGAGGGACTGAGGCCTGGACTCTGGCAGGGTGAGGGACTGAGGCCTGGACTCTGGCAGGGTGAGGGACTGAGGCCTGGGCTCTGGCAGGGTGAGGGACTGAGGCCTGGACTCTGGCAGGGTGAGGGACTGAGGACTGGACTCTGGCAGGGTGATGGACTGAGGCATGGACTCTGGCAGGGTGGGGGACTGAGGCCTGGACTCTGGCAGGGTGAGGGACTGAGGCCTGGACTCTGGCAGGGTGAGGGACTGAGGCCTGGAGTCTGGCAGGGGGAGGGACTGAGGCCTGGGTTCTGGCAGGGTGAGGGACAGAGGCCTGGACTCTGGCAGGGTGAGGGACTGAGGCCTGGAGTCTGGCAGGGGGAGGGACTGAGGCCTGGGTTCTGGCAGGGTGAGGGACTGAGGCCTGGACTCTGGCAGGGTGAGGGACTGAGGCCTGGACTCTGGCAGGGTGAGGGACTGAGGCCTGGGTGAGGACAGGGTGAGGGACTGAGGCCTGGACTCTGGCAGGGTGAGGGACTGAGGCCTGGACTCTGGCAGGGTGGGGGACTGAGGCCTGGACTCTGGCAGGGTGAGGGACTGAGGCCTGGACTCTGGCAGGGTGAGGGACTGAGGACTGGGTTCTGGCAGGGTGAGGGACTGAGGCCTGGACTCTGGCAGGGTGAGGGACTGAGGACTGGGTTCTGGCAGGGTGAGGGACTGAGGCCTGGGTTCGGGCAGGGTGAGGGACTGAGGCCTGGACTCTGGCAGGGTGAGGGACTGAGGCCTGGACTCTGGCAGGGTGAGGGACTGAGGCCTGGGTTCTGGCAGGGTGAGGGACTGAGGCCTGGGTTCTGGCAGGGTGAGGGACTGAGGCCTGGAGTCTGGCAGGGTGAGGGACTGAGGCCTGGACTCTGGCAGGGTGGGGGACTGAGGCCTGGACTCTGGCAGGGTGGGGGACTGAGGCCTGGACTCTGGCAGGGTGGGGGACTGAGGCCTGGACTCTGGCAGGGTGAGGGACTGAGGCCTGGGTGAGGGCAGGGTGAGGGACTGAGGCCTGGACTCTGGCAGGGTGGGGGACTGAGGCCTGGGTGAGGGCAGGGTGAGGGACTGAGGCCTGGACTCTGGCAGGGTGAGGGACTGAGGCCTGGACTCTGGCAGGGTGAGGGACTGAGGCCTGGGTGAGGGCAGGGTGAGGGACTGAGGCCTGGACTCTGGCAGGGTGGGGGACTGAGGCCTGGGTGAGGGCAGGGTGAGGGACTGAGGCCTGGACTCTGGCAGGGTGAGGGACTGAGGCCTGGAGTCTGGCAGGGTGAGGGACTGAGGCCTGGACTCTGGCAGGGTGAGGGACTGAGGCCTGGGTGAGGGCAGGGTGGGGGACTGAGGCCTGGGTTTGGGCAGGGTGGGGGACTGAGGCCTGGACTCTGGCAGGGTGAGGGACTGAGGCCTGGGTGAGGGCAGGGTGAGGGACTGAGGCCTGGACTCTGGCAGGGTGAGGGACTGAGGCCTGGACTCTGGCAGGGTGAGGGACTGAGGCCTGGGTGAGGGCAGGGTGAGGGACTGAGGCCTGGACTCTGGCAGGGTGAGGGACTGAGGCCTGGACTCTGGCAGGGTGAGGGACTGAGGCCTGGGTTCTGGCAGGGTGAGGGACTGAGGCCTGGACTCTGGTTTTTATTTTGGCCAGATCACAATGAGCTTTAGTTACCCTTACCCCATGGGCAGTTGTCAAACGTAGATCACTATATAGAGATATTATTATTTACTAACCCTATGGGTCCTAATATAGAGATATTATTATTTACTAACCCTATGGGTCCTATATAGAGATATTATTATTTACTAACCCTATGGGTCCTATATAGAGATATTATTATTTACTAACCCTATGGGTCCTATATAGAGATATTATTATTTACTAACCCTATGGGTCCTATATAGAGATATTATTATTTACTAACCCTATGGGTCCTATATAGAGATATTATTATTTACTAACCCTATGGGTCCTATATAGAGATATTATTATTTACTAACCCTATGGGTCCTATATAGAGATATTATTATTTACTAACCCTATGGGTCCTATATAGAGATATTATTATTTACTAACCCTATGGGTCCTATATAGAGATATTATTATTTACTAACCCTATGGGTCCTATATAGAGATATTATTATTTACTAACCCTATGGGTCCTATATAGAGATATTATTATTTACTAACCCTATGGGTCCTATATAGAGATATTATTATTTACTAACCCTATGGGTCCTATATAGAGATATTATTATTTACTAACCCTATGGGTCCTATATAGAGATATTATTATTTACTAACCCTATGGGTCCTATATAGAGATATTATTATTTACTAACCCTATGGGTCCTATATAGAGATATTATTATTTACTAACCCTATGGGTCCTATATAGAGATATTATTATTTACTAACCCTATGGGTCCTATATAGAGATATTATTATTTACTAACCCTATGGGTCCTATATAGAGATATTATTATTTACTAACCCTATGGGTCCTATATAGAGATATTATTATTTACTAACCCTATGGGTCCTATATAGAGATATTATTATTTACTAACCCTATGGGTCCTATATAGAGATATTATTATTTACTAACCCTATGGGTCTATATAGAGATATTATTATTTACTAACCCTATGGGTCTATATAGAGATATTATTATTTACTAACCCTATGGGTCCTATATAGAGATATTATTATTTACTAACCCTATGGGTCCTATATAGAGATATTATTATTTACTAACCCTATGGGTCCTATATAGAGATATTATTATTTACTAACCCTATGGGTCCTATATAGAGATATTATTATTTACTAACCCTATGGGTCCTATATAGAGATATTATTATTTACTAACCCTATGGGTCCTATATAGAGATATTATTATTTACTAACCCTATGGGTCCTATATAGAGATATTATTATTTACTAACCCTATGGGTCCTATATAGAGATATTATTATTTACTAACCCTATGGGTCCTATATAGAGATATTATTATTTACTAACCCTATGGGTCCTATATAGAGATATTATTATTTACTAACCCTATGGGTCCTATATAGAGATATTATTATTTACTAACCCTATGGGTCCTATATAGAGATATTATTATTTACTAACCCTATGGGTCCTATATAGAGATATTATTATTTACTAACCCTATGGGTCCTATATAGAGATATTATTATTTACTAACCCTATGGGTCCTATATAGAGATATTATTATTTACTAACCCTATGGGTCCTATATAGAGATATTATTATTTACTAACCCTATGGGTCCTATATAGAGATATTATTATTTACTAACCCTATGGGTCCTATATAGAGATATTATTATTTACTAACCCTATGGGTCCTATATAGAGATATTATTATTTACTAACCCTATGGGTCCTATATAGAGATATTATTATTTACTAACCCTATGGGTCCTATATAGAGATATTATTATTTACTAACCCTATGGGTCCTATATAGAGATATTATTATTTACTAACCCTATGGGTCCTATATAGAGATATTATTATTTACTAACCCTATGGGTCCTATATAGAGATATTATTATTTACTAACCCTATGGGTCCTATATAGAGATATTATTATTTACTAACCCTATGGGTCCTATATAGAGATATTATTATTTACTAACCCTATGGGTCCTATATAGAGATATTATTATTTACTAACCCTATGGGTCCTATATAGAGATATTATTATTTACTAACCCTATGGGTCCTATATAGAGATATTATTATTTACTAACCCTATGGGTCCTATATAGAGATATTATTATTTACTAACCCTATGGGTCCTATATAGAGATATTATTATTTACTAACCCTATGGGTCCTATATAGAGATATTATTATTTACTAACCCTATGGGTCCTATATAGAGATATTATTATTTACTAACCCTATGGGTCCTATATAGAGATATTATTATTTACTAACCCTATGGGTCCTATATAGAGATATTATTATTTACTAACCCTATGGGTCCTATATAGAGATATTATTATTTACTAACCCTATGGGTCCTATATAGAGATATTATTATTTACTAACCCTATGGGTCCTATATAGAGATATTATTATTTACTAACCCTATGGGTCCTATATAGAGATATTATTATTTACTAACCCTATGGGTCCTATATAGAGATATTATTATTTACTAACCCTATGGGTCCTATATAGAGATATTATTATTTACTAACCCTATGGGTCCTATATAGAGATATTATTATTTACTAACCCTATGGGTCCTATATAGAGATATTATTATTTACTAACCCTATGGGTCCTATATAGAGATATTATTATTTACTAACCCTATGGGTCCTATATAGAGATATTATTATTTACTAACCCTATGGGTTCTATATAGAGATATTATTATTTACTAACCCTATGGGTCCTATATAGAGATATTATTATTTACTAACCCTATGGGTCCTATATAGAGATATTATTATTTACTAACCCTATGGGTCCTATATAGAGATATTATTATTTACTAACCCTATGGGTCCTATATAGAGATATTATTATTTACTAACCCTATGGGTCCTATATAGAGATATTATTATTTACTAACCCTATGGGTCCTATATAGAGATATTATTATTTACTAACCCTATGGGTCCTATATAGAGATATTATTATTTACTAACCCTATGGGTCCTATATAGAGATATTATTATTTACTAACCCTATGGGTCCTATATAGAGATATTATTATTTACTAACCCTATGGGTCCTATATAGAGATATTATTATTTACTAACCCTATGGGTCCTATATAGAGATATTATTATTTACTAACCCTATGGGTCCTATATAGAGATATTATTATTTACTAACCCTATGGGTCCTATATAGAGATATTATTATTTACTAACCCTATGGGTCCTATATAGAGATATTATTATTTACTAACCCTATGGGTCCTATATAGAGATATTATTATTTACTAACCCTATGGGTCCTATATAGAGATATTATTATTTACTAACCCTATGGGTCCTATATAGAGATATTATTATTTACTAACCCTATGGGTCCTATATAGAGATATTATTATTTACTAACCCTATGGGTCCTATATAGAGATATTATTATTTACTAACCCTATGGGTCCTATATAGAGATATTATTATTTACTAACCCTATGGGTCCTATATAGAGATATTATTATTTACTAACCCTATGGGTCCTATATAGAGATATTATTATTTACTAACCCTATGGGTCCTATATAGAGATATTATTATTTACTAACCCTATGGGTCCTATATAGAGATATTATTATTTACTAACCCTATGGGTCCTATATAGAGATATTATTATTTACTAACCCTATGGGTCCTATATAGAGATATTATTATTTACTAACCCTATGGGTCCTATATAGAGATATTATTATTTACTAACCCTATGGGTCCTATATAGAGATATTATTATTTACTAACCCTATGGGTCCTATATAGAGATATTATTATTTACTAACCCTATGGGTCCTATATAGAGATATTATTATTTACTAACCCTATGGGTCCTATATAGAGATATTATTATTTACTAACCCTATGGGTCCTATATAGAGATATTATTATTTACTAACCCTATGGGTCCTATATAGAGATATTATTATTTACTAACCCTATGGGTCCTATATAGAGATATTATTATTTACTAACCCTATGGGTCCTATATAGAGATATTATTATTTACTAACCCTATGGGTCCTATATAGAGATATTATTATTTACTAAATCTATTTTTGTCAACAACAAAAAATATTTCCATAAAATATATTTCCATTTCCATAAAATATATTTCCATATTTGTTCCATAAGGTGTTTTTTCTTATTTATTTTATTTCACCTTTATTTAACCAGGTAGGCCAGTTGAGAACAAGTCCTTTATTTAACCAGGTAGGCCAGTTGAGAACAAGTCCTTTATTTAACCAGGTAGGCTAGTTGAGAACAAGTCCTTTATTTAACCAGGTAGGCCAGTTGAGAACAAGTCCTTTATTTAACCAGGTAGGCTAGTTGAGAACAAGTCCTTTATTTAACCAGGTTAGGCTAGTTGAGAACAAGTCCTTTATTTAACCAGGTAGGCTAGTTGAGAACAAGTCCTTTATTTAACCAGGTAGGCTAGTTGAGAACAAGTCCTTTATTTAACCAGGTAGGCTAGTTGAGAACAAGTCCTTTATTTAACCAGGTAGGCTAGTTGAGAACAAGTCCTTTATTTAACCAGGTAGGCTAGTTGAGAACAAGTCCTTTATTTAACCAGGTAGGCTAGTTGAGAACAAGTCCTTTATTTAACCAGGTAGGCTAGTTGAGAACAAGTCCTTTATTTAACCAGGTAGGCTAGTTGAGAACAAGTCCTTTATTTAACCAGGTAGGCTAGTTGAGAACAAGTCCTTTATTTAACCAGGTAGGGTAGTTGAGAACAAGTCCTTTATTTAACCAGGTAGGCTAGTTGAGAACAAGTCCTTTATTTAACCAGGTAGGCCAGTTGAGAACAAGTCCTTTATTTAACCAGGTTAGGCTAGTTGAGAACAAGTCCTTTATTTAACCAGGTAGGCTAGTTGAGAACAAGTCCTTTATTTAACCAGGTGGCTAGTTGAGAACAAGTCCTTTATTTAACCAGGTAGGCTAGTTGAGAACAAGTCCTTTATTTAACCAGGTAGGCTAGTTGAGAACAAGTCCTTTATTTAACCAGGTAGGCTAGTTGAGAACAAGTCCTTTATTTAACCAGGTAGGCTAGTTGAGAACAAGTCCTTTATTTAACCAGGTAGGCTAGTTGAGAACAAGTCCTTTATTTAACCAGGTTAGGCTAGTTGAGAACAAGTCCTTTATTTAACCAGGTAGCCTAGTTGAGAACAAGTCCTTTATTTAACCAGGTAGACTAGTTGAGAACAAGTCCTTTATTTAACCAGGTTAGGCTAGTTGAGAACAAGTCCTTTATTTAACCAGGTAGGCCAGTTGAGAACAAGTCCTTTATTTAACCAGGTAGGCTAGTTGAGAACAAGTCCTTTATTTAACCAGGTAGACTAGTTGAGAACAAGTCCTTTATTTAACCAGGTAGGCTAGTTGAGAACAAGTCCTTTATTTAACCAGGTAGACTAGTTGAGAACAAGTCCTTTATTTAACCAGGTTAGGCTAGTTGAGAACAAGTCCTTTATTTAACCAGGTAGGCTAGTTGAGAACAAGTCCTTTATTTAACCAGGTAGGCTAGTTGAGAACAAGTCCTTTATTTAACCAGGTAGGCTAGTTGAGAACAAGTCCTTTATTTAACCAGGTAGGCTAGTTGAGAACAAGTCCTTTATTTAACCAGGTAGGCTAGTTGAGAACAAGTCCTTTATTTAACCAGGTAGGCTAGTTGAGAACAAGTCCTTTATTTAACCAGGTAGGCCAGTTGAGAACAAGTCCTTTATTTAACCAGGTAGGCTAGTTGAGAACAAGTCCTTTATTTAACCAGGTAGGCTAGTTGAGAACAAGTCCTTTATTTAACCAGGTAGGCTAGTTGAGAACAAGTCCTTTATTTAACCAGGTAGGCTAGTTGAGAACAAGTCCTTTATTTAACCAGGTAGGCTAGTTGAGAACAAGTCCTTTATTTAACCAGGTAGGCCAGTTGAGAACAAGTCCTTTATTTAACCAGGTAGGCCAGTTGAGAACAAGTTCTCATTTACAACTGCGACCTGGCCAAGATAAAGCAAAGCAGTGTGACTCAAACAACAACACAGAGTTACACATGGGATAAACAAACATACAGTCAATAACACAATAGAAAAGTCTATATACAGTGTGTGCAAATGAAGTAAGGAGGTAAGGCAATAAATAGGCCAATAGTAGCGACGTAATTACAATTTAGCAAATGAACACTGGAGTGATAGATGAGCAGATGATGATGTGCAAGTAGAGATACTGATGTGCAAAAGAGCAAGATAAAATAAATAAAATCTTAATGGGGGATGTCGTGTTATTTAAAATGCATCCTGGGAGCTCTGAGGATTATACATGCAGATCAACTCATCATCTTGTTCCGTTATTCATACCAGCTTCAAGGATACAATCTTACTCTACACAGAGTCTAGACAGCTTCAAGGATACAATCTTACTCTACACAGAGTCTAGACAGCTTCAAGGATACAATCTTACTCTACACAGAGTCTAGACAGCTTCAAGGATACAATCTTACTCTACACAGAGTCTAGACAGCTTCAAGGATACAATCTTACTCTACACAGAGTCTAGACAGCTTCAAGGATCCAATCTTACTCTACACAGAGTCTAGACAGCTTCAAGGATACAATCTTACTCTACACAGAGTCTAGACAGCTTCAAGGATACAATCTTACTCTACACAGAGTCTAGACAGCTTCAAGGATACAATCTTACTCTACACAGAGTCTAGACAGCTTCAAGGATACAATCTTACTCTACACAGAGTCTAGACAGCTTCAAGGATCCAATCTTACTCTACACAGAGTCTAGACAGCTTCAAGGATACAATCTTACTCTACACAGAGTCTAGACAGCTTCAAGGATACAATCTTACTCTACACAGATTCTAGACAGCTTCAAGGATTCAATCTTACACTACACAGAGTCTAGACAGCTCAGAGAATCGAAGCTTACTCTACACAGAGTCTAGACAGCTTCAAGCATCCATTCTTACTCTACACAGAGTCTAGACAGCTTCAAGGATCCAATCTTACACTACACAGAGTCTAGACAGCTTCAAGGATCCAATCTTACACTACACAGAGTCTAGACAGCTTCAAGCATCCATTCTTAGTCTACACAGATTCTAGACAGCTTCAAGGATCCATTCTTACACTACACAGAGTCTACACAGCTCTGAGGACATGTGGTTGTTGGTCCAATTTCAGTTTTGTAGGTTGTACTGAGAAACCCTGGAAAAAATGATTCCTGAGTTGCCACTCTTCCAAACCTCATATATCGAGGTTTAATGAAATCCAACTCAGACAAATACTGTCCCTGTGTGTCTGACTGTTATGAGCGTAACCTCTCTCCAAAATATTAGGGATACAACAGTTCCCTAAAATCATTGTTGATGTTAGATTTGGGCACCATGAGGCAATTTGAAACAGTGGAGGCTGGTGGGTGGAGCTATAGGAGGACAGGCTCATTGTAATGGCTGGAATGGAATAAATGGAACGGAATCAAACACCATGTAATCCTCCGTTACATTGATTCCATTCCAGCCATTACAATGGGCCCGTCCTCCCATATCTCTCCCCACCAGCCTCCATTAAGTGGTGTATTGAGTCAGCATGTCATTCCTAAGCCAAAACTATTCCTTTATGTTGAAATAAAGGTCTTTCCTGTGGCTCAGTTGGTAGAGCATGGTGTGTGCAACACCAGGGTTGTGGGTTCAATTCCCACAGGGGGCCAGTACAAAAAAACAAACATTGAAAAAAAAAAAATATAATAATGAAATGTATGCATTCACAACTGTAAGTCGCTCTGGATAAGAGCGTCTGCTAAATGACTAAAATGTACATACAAGAATAGGGACTGGTTGTGAGTAGTCTGCACTCTTCATTAAAATGTGAATATATGAATGTCAGATGCTGTCTGCCATCAGGTGTTTTATGCATGTTTTCCTGTTGTTGCTTCGGCTCAATGACTTTCTATTTATGTTTCAAGGTGACTTAAATGAATTCCAACAAGAATACGACCTGAAAGTTCCAACACAAATTTTATATGGATATGAATTAAGTAAGGATCCTTCTGCAAAAACGTAAGCCAACCAACAATGTTTTGTTTTAATAAGGACAGATACAGAAGAGTTTTATATCTTGGTTGTTTCACTGTAACAGTGTAGTGTCACGATAGAAACCCCTTCAATTCCACACACACACAATGGTCTAATAACTTAATATAATGCAATCGGTCACAGAGGTGATGTCACCTGACTATGTCTTCAAAACAAAACATGAAAAAGGAAATGACAATGTGTTCAAAGCAGCGGGGGAAAGTCCCACCTTGTCAATCCCCCAGCATTCTTCTCACCACGAGACCATAGAGTTCTGTTAAAAAACGTTTTTGTATTTCAGAGCAAGGGGGGGTGAAGAGGATTACTTAAATTTTTTTTTAAATGTATGCATTCATACCTAAACTGTTATAATCACATTATCATACACTGCTTACAGTTACTGCGTTTAGAAAGGCTGCTAAATATGGAGACTACTTGCTTTAAAAGTCTCTGTTAGAAAGTGAACCAGGGCCCACATCCAGCATGATCTAACAGCGTATAGCCACTCTCCAGCCACGAAATAACAGAAGTTTTAAAGAGGCTTCTCGACGAACCAATAATCCTTCTCATTAGACAGGTACAACGAGAACCAGATCGTTTCTGTGATGCCCTCAAGGAACGCTTTTACTGCATTCCAAATGGGACCCTATTCCCTTTGTAGTGTATAGTGTATCCATAGCGCTCTGGTCAAAAGTAGTGTACTGTATAGGGAAAAGGGCTGCCATTCGGGACGCGTTCCAGGACACATGTTGCTCAACATGGCTTTATTTACAGCCGAGCACCAATGAGGAGCCCAGCGAAACAACAAAACCCCGGTCTGGCTTTATGACATCACTCACATTTCACATCTAACTCCACCAGTCGGGTTGTTTCCATCAACTGTCCCCTAGGCAACAATTGATCATAAAAAGGCTGTGGATGTCGCAGCAGATGAAGAATGAAGAATGAAAACATTCCAGACAGCTGAAAAAATGAGTGTCAACGCTTAGTTAGTTGGTAGACACATTATTCATTCTGCTAATACTATGGTGTTACTATGGTGTTACTATGGTGTTACTATGGTGTTACTATGGTGTTACTATGGTGTTATGATGTTACTATGATGTTACTATGGTGTTATGATGTTACTATGGTGTTACTATGGTGTTACTATGGTGTTACTATGGTGTTATTATGTTACTATGGTGTTACTATGATGTTACTATGATGTTACTATGATGTTACTATGGTGTTACTATGGTGTTACTATGGTGTTACTATGGTGTTACTATGGTGTTACTATGATGTTACTATGGTGTTACTATGGTGTTACTATGGTGTTACTATGGTGTTACTATGATGTTACTATGGTGTTACTATGGTGTTACTATGGTGTTACTATGGTGTTATTATGTTACTATGGTGTTACTATGGTGTTACTATGGTGTTACTATGATGTTACTATGGTGTTACTATGGTGTTATGATGTTACTATGATGTTACTATGGTGTTACTATGTTGTTACTATGATGTTACTATGGTGTTACTATGGTGTTATTATGATGTTACTCTGGTGTTACTATGATGTTACTATGGTGTTGCTATGGTGTTACTATGGTGTTACTATGATGTTACTATGGTGTTACTATGATGTTACTATGGTGTTACTATGGTGTTACTATGATGTTACTATGGTGTTACTATGGTGTTACTATGATGTTACTATGGTGTTACTATGGTGTTACTATGATGTTACTATGGTGTTACTATGATGTTACTATGGTGTTACTATGGTGTTATGATGTTACTATGGTGTTACTATGGTGTTATGATGTTACTATGGTGTTACTATGATGTTACTATGGTGTTACTATGGTGTTACTATGGTGTTACTATGGTGTTGCTATGGTGTTACTATGGTGTTACTATGATGTTACTATGGTGTTACTATGGTGTTACTATGGTGTTATTATGTTACTATGGTGTTACTATGATGTTACTATGGTGTTACTATGATGTTACTATGGTGTTACTATGGTGTTAATATGGTGTTACTATGGTGTTACTATGATGTTACTATGGTGTTGCTATGGTGTTACTATGGTGTTACTATGGTGTTGCTATGGTGTTACTATGATGTTACTATGGTGTTACTATGGTGTTACTATGATGTTACTATGGTGTTACTATGATGTTACTATGGTGTTACTATGGTGTTACTATGATGTTACTATGGTGTTACTATGGTGTTACTATGGTGTTATTATGTTACTATGGTGTTACTATGATGTTACTATGGTGTTGCTATGATGTTACTATGGTGTTACTATGGTGTTATGATGTTACTATGGTGTTACTATGATGTTACTATGATGTTACTATGGTGTTACTATGGTGTTACTATGGTGTTACTATGATGTTACTATGGTGTTACTATGGTGTTACTATGGTGTTACTATGGCGTTACTATGGTGTCACTATGGTGTTACTATGTTAATATGATGTTACTATGGTGTTACTATGGTGTTACTATGGTGTTACTATGGCGTTACTATGGTGTTACTATGGTGTTACTATGTTAATATGATGTTACTATGATGTTACTATGGTGTTACTATGATGTTACTATGGTGTTACTATGGTGTTACTATGATGTTACTATGGTGTTATTCTGATGTTACTATGGTGTTACTATGGTGTTACTATGATGTTACTATGGTGTTACTATGATGTTACTATGGTGTTACTATGATGTTACTATGGTGTTACTATGATGTTACTATGGTGTTACTATGGTGTTATGATGTTACTATGGTGTTATTATGATGTTACTATGGTGTTACTATGGTGTTACTATGGTGTTACTATGATGTTACTATGATGTTACTATGGTGTTACTATGGTGTTACTATGGTGTTACTATGGTGTTACTATGATGTTACTATGGTGTTACTATGATGTTACTATGGTGTTACTATGGTGTTACTATGGTGTTACTATGGTGTTACTATGATGTTACTATGGTGTTACTATGGTGTTATGATGTTACTATGGTGTTTCTATGGTGTTACTATGGTGTTACTATGGTGTTATGATGTTACTATGGTGTTACTATGATGTTACTATGGTGTTACTATGGTGTTACTATGGTGTTACTATGGTGTTATGATGTTACTATGGTGTTACTATGATGTTACTATGCTGTTACTATGACGTTACTATGGTGTTACTATGGTGTTACTATGGTGTTACTATGGTGTTATGATGTTACTATGGTGTTACTATGGTGTTACTATGGTGTTATGATGTTACTATGGTGTTGCTATGATGTTACTATGGTGTTGCTATGATGTTACTATGGTGTTACTATGGTGTTATGATGTTACTATGGTGTTACTATGATGTTACTATGGTGTTACTATGGTGTTACTATGGTGTTATGATGTTACTATGGTGTTACTATGATGTTACTATGGTGTTACTATGACGTTACTATGGTGTTACTATGGTGTTACTATGGTGTTATGATGTTACTATGGTGTTACTATGATGTTACTATGGTGTTACTATGGTGTTACTATGGTGTTATGATGTTACTATGGCGTTACTATGGTGTTACTATGGTGTTACTATGATGTTACTATGGTGTTACTATGGTGTTACTATGGTGTTATGATGTTACTATGGTGTTACTATGATGTTACTATGGTGTTACTATGGTGTTACTATGGTGTTATGATGTTACTATGGTGTTACTATGATGTTACTATGGTGTTACTATGACGTTACTATGGTGTTACTATGGTGTTACTATGGTGTTATGATGTTACTATGGTGTTACTATGACGTTACTATGGTGTTACTATGGTGTTACTATGGTGTTATGATGTTACTATGGTGTTACTATGATGTTACTATGGTGTTACTATGACGTTACTATGGTGTTACTATGGTGTTACTATGGTGTTATGATGTTACTATGGTGTTACTATGATATTACTATGGTGTTACTATGATGTTACTATGGTGTTACTATGGTGTTATTATGTTGCTATGGTGTTACTATGATGTTACTATGGTGTTACTATGATGTTACTATGGTGTTACTATGGTGTTACTATGGTGTTACTATGATGTTACTATGGTGTTGCTATGGTGTTACTATGGTGTTACTATGGTGTTGCTATGGTGTTACTATGGTGTTACTATGATGTTACTATGGTGTTACTATGGTGTTACTATGGTGTTATTATGTTACTATGGTGTTACTATGATGTTACTATGGTGTTACTATGATGTTACTATGGTGTTACTATGGTGTTAATATGGTGTTACTATGGTGTTACTATGATGTTACTATGGTGTTGCTATGGTGTTACTATGGTGTTACTATGGTGTTGCTATGGTGTTACTATGATGTTACTATGGTGTTACTATGGTGTTACTATGATGTTACTATGGTGTTACTATGATGTTACTATGGTGTTACTATGGTGTTACTATGATGTTACTATGATGTTACTATGGTGTTACTATGGTGTTACTATGGTGTTACTATGATGTTACTATGGTGTTACTATGGTGTTACTATGATGTTACTATGATGTTACTATGATGTTACTATGGTGTTACTATGGTGTTACTATGGCGTTACTATGGTGTTACTATGGTGTTACTATGTTAATATGATGTTAATATGATGTTACTATGATGTTACTATGATGTTACTATGGTGTTACTATGGTGTTACTATGATGTTACTATGGTGTTATTATGATGTTACTATGGTGTTACTATGGTGTTACTATGATGTTACTATGGTGTTACTATGATGTTACTATGGTGTTACTATGATGTTACTATGGTGTTACTATGATGTTACTATGGTGTTACTATGGTGTTATGATGTTACTATGGTGTTATTATGATGTTACTATGGTGTTACTATGGTGTTACTATGGTGTTACTATGATGTTACTATGATGTTACTATGGTGTTACTATGGTGTTACTATGATGTTACTATGGTGTTACTATGGTGTTACTATGGTGTTACTATGATGTTACTATGGTGTTACTATGATGTTACTATGGTGTTACTATGGTGTTACTATGGTGTTACTATGGTGTTACTATGGTGTTACTATGGTGATACTATGATGTTACTATGGTGTTACTATGGTGTTATGATGTTACTATGGTGTTACTATGGTGTTACTATGGTGTTACTATGGTGTTACTATGGTGTTATGATGTTACTATGGTGTTACTATGATGTTACTATGGTGTTACTATGACGTTACTATGGTGTTACTATGGTGTTACTATGGTGTTATGATGTTACTATGGTGTTACTATGATGTTACTATGGTGTTACTATGGTGTTATGATGTTACTATGGTGTTGCTATGATGTTACTATGGTGTTACTATGGTGTTATGATGTTACTATGGTGTTACTATGATGTTACTATGGTGTTACTATGGTGTTACTATGGTGTTATGATGTTACTATGGTGTTACTATGATGTTACTATGGTGTTACTATGACGTTACTATGGTGTTACTATGGTGTTACTATGGTGTTATGATGTTACTATGGTGTTACTATGATGTTACTATGGTGTTACTATGGTGTTACTATGGTGTTATGATGTTACTATGGTGTTACTATGGTGTTACTATGGTGTTACTATGATGTTACTATGGTGTTACTATGGTGTTACTATGGTGTTATGATGTTACTATGGTGTTACTATGACGTTACTATGGTGTTACTATGGTGTTACTATGGTGTTATGATGTTACTATGGTGTTACTATGATGTTACTATGGTGTTACTATGACGTTACTATGGTGTTACTATGGTGTTACTATGGTGTTATGATGTTACTATGGTGTTACTATGATGTTACTATGGTGTTACTATGGTGTTACTATGGTGTTATGATGTTACTATGGTGTTACTATGACGTTACTATGGTGTTACTATGGTGTTATGATGTTACTATGGTGTTACTATGATGTTACTATGGTGTTACTATGACGTTACTATGGTGTTACTATGGTGTTACTATGGTGTTATGATGTTACTATGGTGTTACTATGATGTTACTATGGTGTTATGATGTTACTATGGTGTTACTATGACGTTACTATGGTGTTACTATGGTGTTACTATGGTGTTATGATGTTACTATGGTGTTACTATGATGTTACTATGGTGTTACTATGACATTACTATGGTGTTACTATGGTGTTACTATGGTGTTATGATGTTACTATGGTGTTACTATGGTGTTACTATGATGTTACTATGGTGTTACTATGGTGTTACTATGATGTTACTATGATGTTACTATGGTGTTATGATGTTACTATGGTGTTACTATGATGTTACTATGGTGTTACTATGATGTTACTATGATGTTACTATGGTGTTACTATGGTGTTACTATGATGTTACTATGGTGTTACTATGGTGTTACTATGGTGTTATGATGTTACTATGATGTTACTATGGTGTTACTATGGTGTTACTATGGTGTTACTATGCTGTTACTATGGTGTTATGATGTTACTATGGTGTTACTATGGTGTTACTATGGTGTTACTATGGTGTTACTATGGTGTTATGATGTTACTATGGTGTTACTATGGTGTTACTATGGTGTTACTATGGTGTTACTATGGTGTTATGATGTTACTATGGTGTTACTATGGTGTTACTATGGTGTTACTATGGTGTTATGATGTTACTATGGTGTTACTATGGTGTTACTATGGTGTTACTATGGTGTTACGATGTGTTGAAGCTTTTGGTCAGTGTCTCATCCCTTGATTGTAAATTATAGACATGAGACACACACACACACACACACACACACACACACACACACACACACACACACACACACACACACACACACACACACACACACACACACACACACACACACACACACCCCATTGTGGATAACACCAGACCAGGGAGGACAACAGAACAACAGGACTCGTGATGATGCAACCTTACTCAACAACGTTTTGTAATCTTCTTTTTTAAAACCAGTTAAACCAAAATTAAACAGGGGAAATTTTAGATGATGTGGTGCTTACATGAGTCACTTCGTATAAAACGCTCAGGATTTAAGTAGCATTTGTGATGGGTAATTCATTTTGACAGTTGGAAATGTTAAATCCTCTGGGGCTTAACACACAGGCCTGGCTAAGTAGGTTAAGTAGAGCCAAAGCTACTGTGATCAATTTCAGACAGCAGAAATCCATGTTGGGTTAACTATTTCTACATGCTTAAAATTACCATACACTTCAACATGTTGATTTAGAACATACAATATACATTGCAAAGGACCATTGATGACACTGAAGTATTGTTAATGGAACATTCCGGTAGGTAACATTATGTTGCTGTACATAACAGCTAAGAAACGTAATAATCAGGTAATAAGTGAAGTTAACACTGTAGTAGGATTGTCTGACTTAATAAAGGCCTTGGCTATCTCAGAAGAGTTAAAGAAAAATAAAAAAACAGCTCAGTGAGTTTCTCCACTGAGAACCAAAAGCACTGGTGAGAGAAAGGTCCTGCACAGACAGAGACAGGGGAGAAGGACCAGTATCAGTCCAATATTATTTTGACCACTTGTAGTATTTTTCTATTTTTTGTATTTATTATGGATCCCCATTAGCTGCTGTTTTGCTGCAGCTACTCTTCCAGGGGGTCCAGCAAAATTCAAGGCAGCTTATACCATTTTTTAAAAACATTACAATACATTCACAGATGTCACGATACACTGTGTGCCCTCAGGCCCCCTTCCTCCACCACTACCACATATCTACAGTACTAAATCCATGTGTATGTACAATGTGTAATACTGCAACATATCGAAGAAAGTCACTCAGTTTAAATTAAACAGATTTCCCATCTATTTGACACTTTAAAAAAAAAAAAAGGAAATACTTTGGAAGATACACAAATCCCTTTGGAAGATGATTCTGCAACATTTTGTGTTTATGTTTTTGTTGTTAAGAGAGTGAAACATTGTGAAATAAAGCATGATCAGATCAGATGTGATCCGAGGCATCCGAAACTTGGGTTCTGGGCTGGAAAGGCGTCTGGGCAGCGGAGCAGGGGGGTACTCATGCAGCCGTAACCTAATTGCATACTGAACTGGCAGTAGAGCTAAAAATAAAGATGCATACTCTTTAATCTCTTACTGAAAGGTTATGGTCTCTCTGCTTGTATTTCTTTAACCATTTTGACCCCCCCCCCCCAAAAAAAAATGAGAATAAATTCAAAGAACAAATTAATAATCAAATATATCTTCAACATTTATCAAATTTATTTTTTGTTCAATTTTACCTTTATTTAACTAGGCAAGTCAGATAAGAACAAATTCTTATTTACAATGGCATCCTACCAAAAGGCAAAAGGCCTCCTGCGGGGACGGGGGCCTGGGATTAAAAATAAATACAAATAAATAAATATAAATACAGGACAAAACACACATCACGACAAGAGAGACAACACTACATAAAGAGATACCTAAGACAACAACATAGCAAGGCAGCAACACAACATGACAACAACATGGTAGCAACACAACATGTCAACACAGCATGGTAGCAACACAACATGTCAACACAGCATGGTAGCAACACAACATGTCAACACAGCATGGTAGCAACACAACATGACAACACAGCATGGTAGCAACACAACATGTCAACACAGCATGGTAGCAACACAACATGTCAACACAGCATGGTAGCAACACAACATGTCAACACAGCATGGTAGCAACACAACATGACAACACAGCATGGTAGCAACACAACATGTCAACACAGCATGGTAGCAACACAACATGTCAACACAGCATGGTAGCAACACAACATGACAACAACATGGTAGCAACACAACATGTCAACACAGCATGGTAGCAACACAACATGACAACAACATGGTAGCAACACAACATGTCAACACAGCATGGTAGCAACACAACATGGTACAAACATTATTGGGCACAGTCAACAACACAAAGGGCAAGAAGGTAGAGACAACAATACACCACACAAAGCAGCCACAGCTGTGATGGAGTCTTTGAAAGAAGAGATTGGGATAAAACTGTCCAGTTTGAGTGTTTGTTGCAGCTCATTCCAGTCGCTAGCTGCAGCGAACTGAAAAGAGGAGTGACCCAGGGTTGTGTGTGCTTTGGAGACCGTTAACAGAATGTGACTGGCAGAATGGGTGTTGTATGTGGAGGATGAGGGCTGCAGTAGATATAAGAGCTGCAGCGAGGAGAGGGAAGAGGCAAGGAGAGGGAAGAGGGTAGAAGGGGGAAGAGGGTAGGAGAGGCAGGCCAGTCCGAAGTACACTGACACTGCCCAGGACCAATTGCTTAGTCAACAATACAAATAATATGAAGTGACTATAAATATAATAATAATATAATATAATAATAATATAATAAATATAATAATACTATAATTTAATATATAAAAAAATATAATAAATAACAATATAATAAATATTACACATATTATAATCATAATATAATAATATAATAAATATAATAATAATAATATAATATATATAATAATAATATAATATAGTAATAATATAATAAATATAATAATATAATATAATTAATAAATATAATAAATAATAATATAATAAATATAATACATATTATAATAATGGTATAATAATATAATACATATAATAATAATAATAATAATAACTATAATAATAATATAATAATAATATAATAAATATAATAATACTATAATTGAATATAATAAATACATATAATAAATAATAATATAATATATATAATACATATTATAATCATAATATAATGTATAATGAATATAATAATAATATAATTAATATAATAATAATAATATAATAAATATAATCTTAATATAATATAATAATAATATAATAATAATATAATAC